>NW_028188963.1:221763-246059 GCF_054131305.1 Coturnix japonica
ATCCACCCCATTGACCCCATATCCACCCTATTGACCCTATATCCACCCCACTGACCCCATATCCCCCCCATTGACCCCATATCCACCCCATTGACCCCATATCCACCCTATTGACCCCATATCCACCCCATTGACCCCATATCCACCCTATTGACCCCATATCCCCCCCATTGACCCCATATCCACCCCATTGACCCCATATCCACCCCATTGACCCCATATCCACCCCATTGACCCCATATCCACCCTATTGACCCCATATCCACCCCATTGACCCCATATCCACCCTATTGACCCCATATCCACCCCATTGACCCCATATCCACCCCATTGACCCCATATCCACCCTATTGACCCCATATCCACCCCATTGACCCCATATCCACCCCATTGACCCCATAGACCCCATAGACCCCACTGACCCCATATCCATCCTATTGACCCCATACCCACCCCACTGACCCCATATCCACCCCATTGACCCCATATCCACCCCATATCCACCCCACTGACCCCATATCCACCCCATTGACCCCATATCCACCCCATTGACCCCATATCCACCCTATTGACCCCATATCCACCCTATTGACCCCCATATCCACCCCATAGACCCCACAGACCCCATAGACCCCACTGACCCCATATCCACCCCATATCCACCCCACAGACCCCATAGACCCCACTGACCCCATATCCACCCCATATCCACCCCACAGACCCCATAGACCCCACTGACCCCATATCCACCCCATAGACCCCACAGACCCCATATCCCCTCACCCGATCTCTGTAGGACGTGTGGGACGAAGGCCGGCCTCATAATGGGGCTGCGCTGTGGGGCCACAGCTGTGGGGTATAGAAGGGATATAGGGTGGGATATAGGGGATATGGGGGATATAGGGGGATATGGGGCAGGATATGGGGGTATATGGGGGATATAGGGGGATATGGGGGGATATGGGGGGGATATGGGAGGATATAGGGGGGATATGGGGGGATATAGGGGGATATGGGGGGATATAGGGGGATATGGGGGATATAGGGGGATATAGGGGGATATGGGGGGATATGGGGGGATATAGGGGATATAGGGTGGGATATAGGGGGATATAGGGGATATAGGGGGATATGGGGGGATATGGGGGGATATAGGGGGGGATATGGGGGATATAGGGTGGGATATGGGGGTATATGGGGGTTATAGGGGAATATGGAGGGATATGGGGTGGGATATGGGGGTATATGGGGGATATAGGGGGATATGGGGGTTATAGGGGGGATATGGGGGGATATGGAGGATATAGGGGGGATATAGGGTGGGATATGGGGGTATATGGGGGTTATAGGGTGGGATATAGGGGGATATGGGGGATATAGGGGAATATGGGGGGATATAGGGTGGGATATGGGGATATAAGGGGGATATAGGGGGGATATAGGGGGATATGGGGGGATATGGGGGGGATATGGGGGGATATGGGGGGAATATGGGGGGATATGGGGCAGGATATGGGGGGGATATAGGGGATATAGGGAGATATGGGGGGTATATGGCGGGATATGGGGTTTATAGGGAGATATGGGGGGATATAGGGTTTATAGGGTAGGATATAGGGGGATATAGGGAGATATGAGGGGATATGGGGTATATGGGGTTATAGGGGGGATATAGGGGGGATATAGAAGGGATATAGGAGGGGATATAGGGGTATATGGGGGATATAGGGGGGATATAGGGGAATATGGGGGGATATAGGGGGGATATGGGGGGATATAGGGGGGATATAGGGTGGGATATGGGGATATAAGGGGGATATAGGGGGATATGGGGGGATATAGGGGGGATATGGGGGGATATGGGGCAGGATATGGGGGGGATATAGGGGAGATATGAGGGGATATGGAGGTATATGGGGGATATAGGGGAATATGGGGGGATATAGGGGGGATATAGGGGGATATGGGGGGATATAGGGGGGATATAGGGGGATATGGGGGGATATAGGGGGATATGGGGGGATATGGGGGCAGGATATGGGAGATATAGGGGGATATGGGGGGGATATGGGGGGATATAGGAAGATATGGGGGGATATGGGGTTTATAGGGTGGGATATAGGGGGATATAGGGAGATATGAGGAGATATGGGGTATATGGGGGGATATGGAGGATATAGGGGGGATATGGGGTGGGATATGGGGGGATATGGGGGATATAGGGGAATATGGGGGGATATGGGGCAGGATATGGGGGGGATATAGGGGGGATATGGGGGATATAGGGTGGGATAAGGGGGTATATGGGGGATATAGGGGGATATGGGGCAGGATATGGGGGGGATATAGGGGATATAGGGAGATATGGGGGGATATGGGGGATATAGGGGGATATAGAAGGGATATGGGTGGGGATATGGGGGTATATGGGAGATATAGGGGGATATAGGGGAATATGGGGGATATAGGGTGGGATATGGGGGGATATAGGGGGGATATGGGGGATATAGGGGGGATATGGGGGGATATAGGGGGATATGGGGGATATAGGGGGATATGGGGATGGGATATGGGGGTATATGGGGTCATAGGGGGATATAGAAGTGATATAGGGGGGGATATGGGGGGATATGGGGGGATATGGGGGGATATGGGGGAATATGGGGGGATATGGGGGAATATGGGGGGATATGGGGTGGAATATGGGGGGATATGGGGTTTATAGGGTGGGATATGGGGGATATAGGGGGGATATAGGGGAATATGGGGGGATATGGGGGTATATGGGGTTATAGGGAGGATATAGGGGGGATATGGGGGATATAGGGCAGGATATGGGAGATATAGGGGGATATGGGATGAGATATGGGGGTATATGGGGTTATAGGGTAATATAGAAGGGATATAGGGTGGGATATGGGGGTTATAGGGAGGATATGGGGGGATATAGGGGGGATATAGGGGGATATAGGGGGGATATGGGGGATATAGGTGGGATAAGGGGGTATATGGGGGATATAGGGGGATATGGGGCAGGATATGGGGGGATATAGGGGATATAGGGGGATATAGAGGGATATGGGAGGATATAGGGTGGGATATGGGGGTATATGGGGGATAGAGGGGAATATGGGGGGATATGGGGTGGGATATGAGGGATATGGGGTGGGATATGGGGTTTATAGGGTTTATAGGGTGGGATATGGGGGATATGGGGTTTATAGGGTGGGAATATGGGGTTTAAAGGGTGGGATATGGGGGATATAGGGTGGGATATGGGGGATATAGGGTGGGATATAGGGGATATGGGGTTTATAGGGTGGGATATGGGGTTTATAGGGTTTCTATGGGGTTTATAGGGTTTCTATGGGGTTTATAGGGTTTCTATGGGGTTTATAGGGTTTCTATGGGGTTTATAGGGTTTCTATGGGGTTTATAGGGCTTCTATGGGGTTTATAGGGTTTCTATGGGGTTTATAGGGTTTCTATGGGGTTTATAGGGTTTCTATGGGGTTTATAGGGTTTCTATGGGGTTTATAGGGTTTCTATGGGGTTTATAGGGTTTCTATGGGGTTTATAGGGTTTCTATGGGGTTTATAGGGTTTCTATGGGGTTTATAGGGTTTCTATGGGGTCGGGACCCACCTGGCCCCACAAATGGGACGGGGGGGGCGACAATTGGGGTCACGACGGTGGCGGCGGCGGCAGCTCGAGCTTCAAGGGTCTGTTGGACCTATAGGGGAAATGGGGGGATATGGGGTCATGGGGGGGATATGGGGTCTCTATGGGTCTCTATGGGTCCCTATGGGGTCACTATGGGACTCTATGGGTCCCTATGGGGTCACTATGGGTCTCTATGGGGTCTCTGGGTCTCTATGGGTCCCTATGGGGTCACTATGGGACTCTATGGGGTCATGGGGTCTCTATGGGTCCCTATGGGGTCACTATGGGACTCTATGGGGTCTCTGGGTCTCTATGGGTCCCTATGGGGTCACTATGGGACTCTATGGGGTCTCTGGGTCTCTATGGGTCCCTATGGGTCACTATAGGACTCTATGGGGTCTCTGGGTCTCTATGGGTCCCTATGAGGTCACTATAGGACTCTATGGGGTCTCTATGGGTCCCTATGGGGTCACTATGGGTCTCTATGGGGTCTCTGGGTCTCTATGGGTCCCTATGGGGTCACTATGGGACTCTATGGGGTCTCTGGGTCTCTATGGGTCCCTATGGGGTCCCTATGGGACTCTATGGGGTCTCTGGGTCTCTATGGGTCCCTATGGGGTCACTATGGGACTCTATGGGGTCATGGGGTCTCTATGGGTCCCTATAGGGTCACTATGGGACTCTATGGGGTCATGGGGTCTCTATGGGTCCCTATAGGGTCACTATGGGACTCTATGGGGTCTCTGGGTCTCTATGGGTCCCTATGGGGTCACTATGGGACTCTATGGGGTCATGGGGTCTCTATGGGTCCCTATGGGGTCACTATAGGACTCTATGGGGTCATGGGGTCTCTATGGGTCCCTATGGGGTCACTATGGGACTCTATGGGGTCTCTGGGTCTCTATGGGTCCCTATGGGGTCACTATGGGACTCTATGGGGTCATGGGGTCTCTATGGGTCCCTATGGGGTCACTATGGGTCTCTATGGGGTCTCTGGGTCTCTATGGGTCCCTATGGGGTCACTATGGGACTCTATGGGGTCATGGGGTCTCTATGGGTCCCTATGGGGTCACTATGGGACTCTATGGGGTCTCTGGGTCTCTATGGGTCCCTATGGGGTCACTACGGGACTCTATGGGGTCTCTGGGTCTCTATGGGTCCCTATGGGGTCACTATGGGACTCTATGGGGTCATGGGGTCTCTATGGGTCCCTATGGGGTCACTATGGGACTCTATGGGGTCTCTGGGTCTCTATGGGTCCCTATGGGGTCACTGTAGGACTCTATGGGGTCTCTGGGTCTCTATGGGTCCCTATGGGTCTCTATGGGGTCATGGGGTCTCTATGGGTCCCTATGGGGTCACTATGGGACTCTATGGGGTCTCTGGGTCTCTATGGATCCCTATGGGGTCACTATGGGACTCTATGGGGTCTCTGGGTCTCTATGGGTCCCTATGGGTTTCTATGGGTCCCAATGGCTCTCTATGGGGTCTCTAGGGGTCTCTATGGGTCCCAATGGTTCTCTATAGGGTTTCTATGGGTCCCAATGGTTCTCTATGGGTCCCAATGGTTCTCTATAGGGTTTCTATGGGTCCCAATGGTTCTCTATGGGTCTCTATGGGTCCCAATGGTTCTCTATAGGGTCTCTATGGGTCCCAATGGTTCTCTATGGGGTCTCTATGGGTCCCTATAGTTCTCTATGGGTCTCTATGGGTCCCAATAGTTCTCTATGGGTCTCTATGGGTCCCAATGGTTCTCTATAGGGTCTCTATGGGTCCCAATGGTTCTCTATGGGGTCTCTATGGTTCTCTATAGGGTCTCTATGGGTCCCTATGGGGTCTCTATGGGTCTCTATGGGTCCCAATGGTTCTCTATAGGGTCTCTATGGGTCCCAATGGTTTTCTATGGGGTTTCTATGGATCCCAATGGTTCTCTATAGGGTTTCTATGGGTCCCAATGGTTCTCTATGGGTCCCAATGGCTCTCTATGGGTCTCTATGGGTCCCTATGGTTCTCTATGGGGTCTCTATGGGTCCCAATGGTTCTCTATGGGTCTGAATGGTTCTCTATGGGGTGTCTATGGGTCTCTATGGGTCCCAATGTTTCTCTATGGGGTCTCTATGGGTCCCAATGGCTCTCTATGGGGTCTCTATGGGTCCCAATGGTTCTCTATGGGTCCCAATGGCTCTCTATGGGGTCTCTATGGGTCCCAATGGTTCTCTATGGGTCCCAATGGTTCTCTATGGGGTCTCTATGGGTCCCTATGGGTCTCTATAGGGTTTCTATGGGTCCCAATGGTTCTCTATGGGGTGTCTATGGGTCTCTATGGGTCCCAATGGTTCTCTATGGGGTCTCTATGGGTCTCTATGGGTCCCAATGGTTCTCTATGGGTCCCAATGGTTCTCTATGGGGTCTCTATGGGTCCCAGTGGTTCTCTATGGGGTCTCTATGGGTCCCAATGGTTCTCTATGGGGTGTCTATGGGTCTCTATGGGTCTCTATGGGTCCCAATGTTTCTCTATGGGGTCTCTGTGGGTCTCTATGTGTTATGGGGCCATGTTGTGGTTATGGGGCCGACCTGTTGGTAGGTGTTGGTGGCGATGACGGGTCTGATGATGGGGGGGGGCGGTGGGGGGGGCAGGGCCATTGAATCCAATGGGGGGGGGGCGGCCCCCAGCACCTCCTGCTCGAACCTAAAGGGGGGATCAGAGCCCCACCTGTCAATCAGGACCCACCCCGACCAATCAAATCGCAGCCCACCGCCCCAAGTCCCGCCCCCCGCCCAATCAAATGGCAGCCCACTGCCCAAAGCCCCGACCCTACCCGCAGGCCCCGCCCCCTGCTCTAAGCCCCGCCCCCTGCCCAATCAAATTGCAGCCAACCACCCTAAGCCACGCCCATTGTTCTAAGCCACGCCCCCTGGCCAATCAAATCGCAGCTCACCACCCCAGGCCACGCCCACCACCCTAAGCCACGCCCACCGTTCTAAGCCCCTTCCCCTGCCCAATCAAATCGCAGCCCACCGCCCCAAGCCACGCCCACCACACGGAGGCCACGCCCCCCCCGCCCAATCAAATCGCAGCCCGAGGCCCCGAGCCACGCCCACCACCCGAAGCCACGCCCCCTATTCCAAGCCCCACCCCCTGCCCAATCAAATCTCAGCCCACCTCCACAAGCTCCACCCCTCCCTCACAGGCCACGCCCACTGCTCCAAGCCCCGCCCCCCGCCCAATCCAATCGCAGCCCCAAGCCCCGCCCACTTTTCCAAGCCCCGCCCCCTCCCCGAACCCCCGACCAATCAAATCGCAGCCCGCCACCCTAAGCCCCTCCCCCTCCCCCTTTATGCCCCGCCCCCTCACAGCGCCATTTCCGCCTCCATCTCCTTCATTCTCTCCTCTCCGCTTTTGGCCGCCCCGGTTCCACTTCCGGCCGGGCTCAAACCGGTTCCCGTTCCGTTTCCGGTGCCGTTGCCGTTTCCGGTTCCGGTGGGTGCCGCAGGTGGAGGCCCAACTGGAGGCCCCGGAGCGGCGGTGGGAGCGGGAGCCGCCATCTTGGTTGAAAGCAGCCGCTTCCGACCGCGCGGAGCTGATTTCCGGTTCCGGTCAGACGGCTTCCGGTTCTGGTGAGGGAACTTCCGGCGCTTGTTAATGACGTAATGAGGGGAAAGGGGCGGCGCTGCGGTGACGTCACGGTAGGGGGGGAAAATGGCGGCCGGATGGAGAAATAAAGGGGAAAATGGGGGGGAAATATGGGGAAATTTGGGGCGAAATGGGGGAAAATAGGGGAGAAAGGAGGAAAATATGGGGAAATTGGGCAAAATGGAGCCAAAATGGGGGGAAAAGTTGAGAAATGGGGGGGAAATAACCCTAAAATGGGGAAAATGAGAGGAAATAAGGCAGAAGTTGGGGGGAAATGAGGGAAATTGGGGTAAAATGGGGAAAATGAGGGAAAAAGAGGGGAAATTGGGCAAAAATAAAGGGAAATGGGGCAGAAAAGGGGGAAATGAGGCAAAAATAGGGGGAAATGAGGGCAGAAATGGGGCAAAAATGAAGGAAATGAGGCATAAAAGGGGAAAATGGGGCAAAAAAGGGGGAAAAGGGGCAGAAAAGGGGAAATGAGGGAAAAAAGGGGGAAATTGGGCAAAAATAGGGGGAAATGGGGCAGAAAAGGGGGAAAATTGGGCAGAAAAGGGGGAAATGAGGGAAAAAAGGGGGAAATGGGGTGGAAATAGGAGGAAATGGGGCAGAAAAAGGGGGAAATGAGGGAAAATTAGGGGGAAATGGGGCAAAAAATTGGGGAAATGGGGCAGAAAAGGGGGAAATAAGGCAGAAATTGGGGAAATGAGGGAAAAAAGGGGGAAATGGGGCAAAAAATGGGGGAAATGGGACAAAAATAGGGGGAAATGAGGGAAAAAAAGGGGGAAATGGGGCAGAAAAAGGGGAAATAGGGTAAAAATAGGGGGAAATGGGTAAAAATAGGGGGAAATAAGGGGGAAATGGGGTGGAAATAGGAGGAAATGGGGCAGAAAAAGGGGGAAATGAGGGAAAATTAGGGGAAAATGGGGCAAGAAATGGGGGAAATGGGACAAAAATAGGGGGAAATGAGGGAAAAAAAGGGGAAATGGGGCAGAAAAAGGGGAAATAGGGCAAAAATAGAGGGAAATGGGCAAAAATAGGGGGAAATAAGGCAAAAATGTGGAAATAGGGCAAAAATAGAGAAAAATGAAGGAAAAAAGGGGGAAATTAGGCAAAAATAGGGGGAAATGGGGCAAAAATAGGGGGAAATGGGGCAGAAAAAGGCGGAATTGGGGTGGAAATAGGTGGAAATGGAGCAGAAAAGGGCGAAAATGGGGCAAAGAAAGAGGGAAATGGGGCAGAAAAGGGGGAAATGAGGCAAAAATAGGGGGAAATAAGGGGAGATTAGGCAAAATGGTGCCAATATGGTGGGAAATATGGCAGAAATGGGAGGAAAAGTAGAGAAATGGGGGGAAAATAACCCTGAAATGAGGGAAAATAAGGGGAAATAGGGCAGAAGATGGGGGGAAATGTGGGAAATTGAGGGAAATTGGGGTAAAATGTGGGAAAATGGGGCAAAAAATGGGGGGAATGAGGGCAAAAAGAGGGGAAATGGGGCAGAAAAGGGGGAAAATGGGGCAGGAAAGGGGGAAATGGGGCTAAAATAGGGGGAAATGGGGCAGAAAAGGGGGAAAATGGGGCAGGAAAGGGGGAAATGAGGTGAAAATAGGGGAAAATGGGGTGAAATAGGAGGAAATGGGGCAGAAAAAGGGGAAATAAGGCAGAAATTGGGGAAATGAGGGAAATAAGGGGGAAATGGGGTGGAAATAGGAGGAAATGGGGCAGAAAAAGGGGGAAATGAGGGAAAAATAGGGGAAAATGGGGCAAAAAATGGGGGAAATTGGGCAAAAATAGGGGGAAATGAGGGAAAAAGGGGGGAATTGGGGCAAAAATAGGGGGAAATGGGGAATAAAAGGGGGAAATGTGGTGGAAAGAGGGGGAAATGGGGCAGAAAAAGGGGGAAATGGGACAAAAATAGGGGGAAATGAGGGAAAAAAAGGGGGAAATGGGGCAGAAAAGGGGGAAATTAGGCAGAAAAAGGGGGAAATGGGGCAAAAATAGGGGGACATGGGGCAGAAATGGGGGAAATGGGGCAGAAAATGGAGAAAATGAGGAAGAAATAGGGGAAATGGGGCAGAAAAGGGCGAAAATGGGGCAAAAAAGGGGGAAAATGGGGCAAAAAAGGGGGGAAATGGGGCAGAAAAGGGGGGAAATGGGGCAAAAAGGGGGAAATGAGGGAAAAAAGGGGGAAATGGGGTGGAAAGAGGAGGAAATGGGGCAGAAAAAGGGGGAAATGAGGGAAAAAAAGGGGAAATGGGGCAGAAAAAGGGGGAAATAGGGCAAAAATAGAGGGAAATGGGTAAAAATAGGGGGAAATAAGGCAAAAATGTGGAAATAGGGCAAAAATAGAGGAAAATGAAGGAAAAAAGGGGGAAATTAGGCAAAAATAGGGGGAAATGGGGCAGAAAAAGGGGGAAATGGGGCAGAAAAAGGCGGAATTGGGGTGGAAATAAGTGGAAATGGAGCAGAAAAAGGGGGAAATGAGGCAAAAATGGATCAATTTTGGGTTGAAATCGGCCTTTATTGGGTCAGGCTGCTGTAAATGTCCCCCCGGGCTCCTCGCAGCTCCTGATAGGTCGGTTCCGGCTCCGGGGGGCGGGGCTTAACCGAAGGGGCTGGAAAGGAACGACCACCTCCTCATTACCATATCCCCAGCTCATTTGCATATCCCCACCTCATTACCATATCCCCAGCTCATTACCATATCCCCACCTCATTACCATATCCCCACCTCATTTACATATTGCTGCTGCCCTTGAACCCCCCCTTCCCTTAAACTCCTCCCCCTCCCCTTAAGCCCCTCCCCTTCCCCATTAAGCCCCTCCTTCCCTTAAGCCCCGCCCCCTTAAACCCTCCCATCCCTTTAAGCCCCGCCCCTCCCATTAAGCCCCGCCCCCTTTAAGCCCCTTTAGCCCCGCCCACTCCTCCATTAAGCCCCGCCTCCTTTCATTAAGCCCCGCCCCCTTTCATTAAGCCCCGCCCCTCCCCTTTATTAAGCCCCGCCCCCTCCCATTAAGCCCCTCAACTTTAAGCCCCGCCCACTTTATCAAGCCCCTCCCCCTCCCTTCAAGCCCCTTCTACTAAGCCCCGCCCCCTCCCCTTAAGCCCCGCCCACTTTATCAAGCCCCTCCCTTCAAGCCCCTTCTATTAAGCCCCGCCCCCTCCCTTTAAGCCCCGCCCACTTTACCAAGCCCCTCCCCCTCCCTTCAAGCCCCTTCTATTAAGCCCCGCCCCCTCCCTTTAAGCCCCGCCCACTTTATCAAGCCCCTCCCCCTCCCTTCAAGCCCCTTCTATTAAGCCCCGCCCCCTCCCTTTAAGCCCCGCCCCTCCATTAAGCCACACCCCCTCCATTTAAGCCCCACATTTAAGCCCCGCCCCCTTTATCAAGCCCCGCCCACCCAAGCCCCGCCCCCTCACTTCAAGACCCTTCTATTAAGCCCCGCCCCCTCCACTAAGCCACGCCCCCTCCCTCTAAGCCCCGCCCTCTCCCATTAAGCCCCCCTGCTTTAAGCCCCGCCCCCTCCCTTTAAGCCACGCCCCTCCACTTTAAGCCCCGCCCCCTCCTTTAAAGCATTCCCACTTAAGCCCCGCCCCTCCGCTTTAAGCTCCGCCTCCCCCCCTTAAGCCCCGCCCCCATTAATCCATCCCACTCTTTTAAGCCCCGCCCCTCCGTTCAAGCCCCACCCCTTAAGCCCCTCCCACTTTGGGCCCCGCTCTCTTTAAGCTCCGCCCCCTCCCCTTTAAGCCCCACCCACTCGCTTTAAGCCCCGCCCCTCTCTTTAAGCCCCGCCTGCTACCCTTTAAGCCCCGCCTACTCCCCTTAAAGCCCCGCCCCCTCCCTTTAAGCTCCGCCTCCTCCCCTTTAAGCCCCGCCCACATAGTTTAAGCCCCGCCCCCTCCCTTTAAGCCCCACCCGCACTGTTTAAGCCCCTCCCCCTTTAAGCCCCGCCCGCTCGGTTTAAGCCCCTCCCCCTTTAAGTTCCGCCCACACAGTTTAAGCCCCGCCCCCTCCCCTTTAAGCCCCGCCCCTCCGTTCAAGCCCCGCCCCCCTTAAGCCCCTCCCACTTTGGGCCCCACTCTCTTTAAGCCCCGCCCCCTCCCTTCAAGCCCCGCCCACGCCGTTTAAGCTCCGCCTCCTCCCCTTTAAGCCCCGCCCACCCAGTTTAAGCCACGCCCCCTCCCTTTAAGCCCCGCCCACTCGGTTTAAGCCCCGCCCCCTCCCCTTTAAGCCCCGCCCACTCGGTTTAAGCCCCGCCCCCTCCCCTTTAAGCCCCGCCCACTCGGTTTAAGCCCCGCCCCCTCCCCATATAACCCCCCCTACCCCTGCTCCCCCTCCTGGCGAGGCAATACGCCCCCCCCGCGATCAGCAGCGTCATGGCCACGTCCAGCACCACCAGCAGCGCCATGGGGCCGCCCCCGGGGCTGCACGGGGAGCAATCTATGGGGCAGAACCCACAATCAATGGGGCAGCCCCATAGCGAGATCCTAAACCCCCCCTACAATGGAATCCAATGGGTGTAACCACCAAATGGGTCCCCCAGCGCTATTGGGTCCGGCCCGTAATTGGGTCCCCCCTGCAACACATCAACCCTCATATGGGGTTCCCCCTCCCAATGGTTCCCCCCCCATAGACCCCATTATAACCCCATAGACCCCATTATAACCCCATAGACCCCCATTATAACCCCATAGACCCCATTATAACCCCCATAGACCCCCATTATAACCCCATAGACCCCCATTATAACCCCATAGACCCCATTATAACCCCATAGACCCCCATTATAACCCCATTATAACCCCATAGACCCCATTATAACCCCATAGACCCCCATAGACCCCCATTATACCCCATAGACCCCCATTATAACCCCATAGACCCCCATTATAACCCCATTATCCCCCCATAGACCCCATTATAACCCCATAGACCCCCATTATAACCCCATCGACCCCATTACAACCCCATAGCCCCCCATTATACCCCCATAGACCCCATTATAACCCCATAGACCCCATTATAACCCATAGACCCCCATTACAACCCCATAGACCCCATTATAACCCCACAGACTTCCATAGACCCCCATTATACCCCCATAGACCCCTATTACAACCCCATAGACCCCCACAGACCCCATTATAGCACCATAGACCCCCATTATAACCCCATAGACCCCATTATAACCTCATAGACCCCCATTATAACCCCATAGACCCCAATATACCCCCATAGACCCCCATTATAACCCCATAGACCCCCATTATAACCCCATAGACCCCATTATAACCCCATAGACCCCCATTATAACCCCATAGACCCCCATTATAACCTCATAGACCCCCATTATAACCCCATAGACCCCATTATAACCCCATAGAACCCCATTATAACCCCATAGACCCCCATTATAACCCCATAGACCCCATTATAACCCCATAGACCCCATTATACCCCCATAGACCCCATTATACCCCCGTAGACCCCCATTATAACCCCATAGACCCCCATTATAACCCCATAGACCCCCATTATACCCTCATAGACCCCCATTATAACCCCATAGACCCCCATTATACCCCACATAGACCCCCATTATACCTCCATAGACCCCCATTATACCCCATAGACCCCATTATAACCCCATAGACCCCCATAGACCCCCATTATACCCCATAGACCCCCATAGACCCCCATTATAACCCCATAGACCCCATTATAACCCCATAGACCCCATTATAACCCCATAGACCCCCATAGACCCCCATTATAACCCCATAGACCCCATTATAACCCCATAGACCCCCATTATAACCCCATAGACCCCATTATAACCCCATAGACCCCCATTATAACCCCATAGACCCCCATTATAACCCATAGACCCCCATTACAACCCCATAGACCCCATTATAACCCCATAGACCCCATTATAACCCCATAGCCCCCCATTATACCCCCATAGACCCCATTATACCCCCATAGACCCCATTATAACCCCATAGACCCCCATAGACCCCATTATAACCCCATAGACCCCCATTATAACCCCATAGACCCCCATAGACCCCATTATAACCCCATAGACCCCATTATAACACCATAGACCTTATTATAACCCCATAGACCCCCATTATAACCCCATAGACCCCATTATACCCCCATAGACCCCATTATAACCCCATAGACCCCCATTATAACCCCATAGACCCCCATTATACCCTCATAGACCCCCATTATAACCCCATAGACCCCCATTATAACCCCATAGACCCCCATTATAACCCCATAGACCCCCATAGACCCCCATTATAACCCCATAGCCCCCCCCTCACCTCTCTCCGCAGCGCTCAGCCCTGTAGAACAACACAGCCCCCATCAGAGCCCCCTCCCCTATTAAACCCCCCCCCCCCCCCCCATTTCCATCCTACTTCCCCATTTCAGTCCCATTTTAATGCCCCCCCCCCCCTTTAATGATGACACATTTCCTCCCCACCCACCCCATAACTTCCCCTTTTTCCCCCCCTCCCCCATTTTAAGTGGGTCTAATGGGTTTGTATGGGGGATGGGGGGGCTCAGAGACCCCCCATTGGGGTTTAGGGGGCACTTGGGGGTCCTATGGGGTTATATGGGGGGTCAGGGGGGTCTATGGGGGGTTTAATGAGGGGGAGGGGCTCAGGGACCCCCCCAATGGGGATTAGGGGACACTTGGGGGTCCTATGGGGTTATATGGGGGGGTGAGGGGGGTCTGTGGGGGGTTTAATGGGGGGAAGGGGCTCAGGGACCCCCCCCAATGGGTTGAATGGGGGTTGGGGGTCCTGGGGGGGGTACATGGGGGTCTAATGGGGGTATATGGGTTGGGGGCCTTAGGGACCCCCCCAATGGGGTTTAGGGGGCACTTGGGGGTCCTATGGGGTTATATGGGGGGTCAGGGGGGTCTATGGGGGGTTTAATGGGGGGGGTGGGCTCAGGGACCCCCCAATGGGTTGAATGGGGGTTGGGGGTAATTGGGGGGGGTACATGGGGGTCCAATGGGGGTATATGGGGGGGAGGGGCTCAGGGACCCCCCCTCAATGGGTTGAATGGGGGTTGGGGGTCCTGGTGGGGGCACTTGGGGGTCCAATGGGGGTAAATGGGGGTCTATTGGGGGGGGTTGTGGGTTCTATGGGGGGCTATGGGTGGGGCTATGGGGTCTATTGGGGTCTATGGGGGGCTATGGGAGGGGATATGGGATCTATGGGGGTCTATGGGGGGCTATGTGGGGCTATGGGTCATATGGGGGTCTATGGGGGGGGCTATGGGGTCTATTGGGGGGATACGGGGGGGGGATATGGGTCCTATGGGGGGCTATGGGGGGCTATGGGGTCTACTGGGGTCTGTGGGGGTCTATGGGGGGGGCTATGGGGTCTATTGGGGGGATATGGGGGGGGCTATGGGTCCTATGGGGGGCTATGGGGGGCTATGGGGTCTACTGGGGTCTGTGGGGGTCTATGGGGGGGGCTATGGGGTCTATTGGGGTCTATGGGGGGCTATGGGGGGGATATATGGGTCATATGGGGGGCTATGGGGTGATATGGGGGGGGATATGGGCCATATGGAGGGCTATGGGGGGCTATGGGGGAGGATATGGGGTCTATTGGGGGGCTAAGTGGGGGGCTATGGGGGTATATGGGGGGCTATGGGGTCTATTGGGGGGATATAGGGGGGGATATGGGGTCTATTGGGGTCTATGGGGGGCTATGGGAGGGGATATGGGATCTATGGGGGGCTATGGGGGGCTATGTGGGGCTATGGGTCATATGGGGGTCTATGGGGGGGGCTATGGGGTCTATTGGGGGGATACGGGGGGGGATATGGGTCCTATGGGGGGCTATGGGGTCTATTGGGGTCTATGGGGGTCTATGGGGGAGATATGGGGTCTATAGGGGGGCTATGGGGTCTATTGGGGGGCTATGGGGGGCTATGGGGGGAGCTATGGGGTCTATTGGGGTCTATTGTGGGCCTATGGGGTCTATTGGGGTCTATGGGGGGAGATATGGGGTCTATTGGGGGGATATGGGGGGGGCTATGGGGTCTATGGAGGCTATGGGGGGAGATATGGGGTCAATAAGGGGGCTATGGGTGGGGCTATGGGGTCTATTGGGGGCTATAGGGGTCTATGGGGGTCTATGGGGATATGGGTGGGGGGTCTTTGGGGGGGGACTCACCCAATAGGAGGAGGAGGTGAAGGATGTGGGGCGGCCCCATAGCGATAAAGGGACTTATGGGGCGGGGGGGGGGGGGATGTCATGGGACAGAGCCAGACGGAAAAGGGGGCGGGGCTTAAAATAGGCCACGCCCCCTCTATATATGGACCCATAGAGACCCACAGAGACCCATAGAGACCCATAGAGACCGATACTGCCCCATAGTGACCCATAGAGACCCATAGGGACCCACAGAGACTCATAGAGCCCCATAGAGACACATAGAACCCTATAGAGCCCTATAGAGCCCCATAGACACCCACAGAGACCCACAGGGAGCCATAGAGACCCATGGGACCCATAGAGACCCATAGAGCCCTATAGAGACCCATAGAGACCCATCGGGACCCATAGAGACCGATACTGCCCCATAGAGACCCATAGAGCCCTATAGAGCCCCATGGAGACCCGTAGAGACCCATAGAGCCTTATAGAGCCCCATAGTGACCCATAGAGACCCATAGTGACCCATAGAGACACATAGAGACCCATAGAGACCCCATAGAGCCCCATAGAGCCCCATAGGGACCCATAGGGACCCATAGGGACCCACAGAGACCCGTAGGGACCCATAGAGCCCCATAGAGACCCCATAGAGACCCATAGAGACCCCATAGTGCCCTATAGAGCCCCATAGTGACCCATAGAGACCCATAGAGCCCTATAGTGACCCACAGAGACCCATAGAGACCCATAGAGCCCTATAGTGACCCATAGAGACCCCATAGAGACCCATAGAGACCCATAGAGCCCTATAGAGACCCATAGAGACCCATTGAGACGCATAGGGACCCATAGAGCCCTATAGTGACCCATAGAGAGCCATAGAGACCCATAGTGACCCATAGAGACCCATAGAGCCCTATAGTGACCCATAGAGACCCATAGAGCCCTATAGTGACCCATAGAGACCCATAGAGACCCATAGTGACCCATAGAGACCCATAGAGCCCTATAGTGACCCATAGAGACCCATAGAGACCCATAGGGACCCATAGAGACCCATAGAACCCCCTTCATTAATGCCCCCCCCCCTTATTTCGCTTCCCAACCGGCATCGAAAGGGTTAATTGCTGCCCCGGACCTCAACGCGCATGCGCCGCATCGAGGAGGCGTGGCTTAACGAGCTCTGCGCTCTGATTGGCCGCCGGATAAAACGAAACCGGAAGAGGCGGGGAAACCGGAAGTGAGGAGCAGAGAGAGAGCGTGGAGCCGCACTTCCGGGGTGAGTGGGGGGGGGGGGCGTTATAATGGGGGTCTATGGGGTTATAATGGGGGTCTATGGGTTATAATGGGGGTCTATGGGGTTATAATGGGGGTCTATGGGGTTATAATGGGGTCTATGGGGTTATAATGGGGTCTATGGGGTTATAATGGGGTCTATGGGGTTATAATGGGTCTATGGGGTTATAATGGGGTCTATGGGGTTATAATGGGGTCTATGGGGTTATAATGGGGGTCTATGGGTTATAATGGGGTCTATGGGGTTATAATGGGGTCTATGGGGTTATAATGGGGGTCTATGGGTTATAATGGGGTCTATGGGGTTATAATGGGTCTCTATGGGGTTATAATGGGGGTCTATGGGGTTATAATGGGGGTCTATGGGGTTATAATGGGGTCTATGGGGTTATAATGGGTCGCTATGGGGTTATAATGGTGGTCTATGGGGTTATAATGGGGGTCTATAGGGTTATAATGGGGGTCTGTGGGGTTATAATGGGGTCTATGGGGTTATAATGGGGTCTATGGGGTTATAATGGGGTCTATGGGGTTATAATGGGGGTCTATGGGGTTATAATGGGGGTCTATGGGGTTATAATGGGGTCTATGGGGTTATAATGGGGTCTATGGGGTTATAATGGGGGTCTATGGGGTTATAATGGGGGTCTATGGGATATAATGGGGGTCTATGGGGTTATAATGGGGGTCTATGGGGTTATAATGGGGGTCTATGGGATATAATGGGGGTCTATGGGATATAATGGGGGTCTATGGGGTTATAATGGGGGTCTATGGGGGTTATAATGGGGGTCTATGGGGTTATAATGGGGTCTATGGGGTTATAATGGGGGTCTATGGGGTTATAATGGGGTCTATGGGGTTATAATGGGGGTCTATGGGGTTATAATGGGGTCTATGGGGTTATAATGGGGTCTATGGGGTTATAATGGGGGTCTATGGGGTTATAATGGGGTCTATGGGGTTATAATGGGGTCTATGGGGTTATAATGGGGTCTATGGGGTTATAATGGGGGTCTATGGGGTTATAATGGGGTCTATGGGGTTATAATGGGGTCTATGGGGTTATAATGGGGGTCTATGGGGTTATAATGGGGTCTATGGGGTTATAATGGGGGTCTATGGGGTTCTAATGGGGTCTATGGGGTTATAATGGGGGTCTATGGGGCTATAATGGGGGTCTATGGGGCTATAATGGGGTCTATGGGGGTTATAATGGGGGTCTATGGGGGTCTATGGGGTTATAATGGGGGTCTATGGGGTTATAATGGGGGTCTATGGGGTTATAATGGGGTCTATGGGGTTATAATGGGGGTCTATGGGGTTATAATGGGGGTCTATGGGAGTTATAATGGGGGTCTATGGGGGTCTATGGGGTTATAATGGGGTCTATGGGGTTATAATGGGGTCTATGGGGTTATAATGGGGGTCTATGGGGTTATAATGGGGTCTATGGGGTTATAATGGGGTCTATGGGGTTATAATGGGGGTCTATGGGGTTATAATGGGGTCTATGGGGGTTATAATGGGGGTCTATGGGGGTCTATGGGGTTATAATGGGGTCTATGGGGTTATAATGGGGGTCTATGGGGTTATAATGGGGTCTATGGGGTTATAATGGGGGTCTATGGGGTTATAATGGGGTCTATCGGGTTATAATGGGGGTCTATGGGGGTATAATGGGGGTCTATGGGGGTTATAATGGGGGTCTATGGGGTTATAATGGGGGTCTATGGGGTTATAATGGGGCTCTATGGGGTTATAATGGGGGTCTATGGGGTTATAATGGGGGTCTATGGGGTTATAATGGGGTCTATGGGGTTATAATGGGTCGCTATGGGGTTATAATGGTGGTCTATGGGGTTATAATGGGGGTCTATAGGGTTATAATGGGGGTCTGTGGGGTTATAATGGGGTCTATGGGGTTATAATGGGGTCTATGGGGGTATAATGGGGGTCTATGGGGTTATAATGGGGGTCTATGGGGTTATAATGGGGTCTATGGGGGTATAATGGGGGTCTATGGGGTTATAATGGGGGTCTATGGGGTTATAATGGGGGTCTATGGGGTTATAATGGGGGTCTATGGGGTTATAATGGGGTCTATGGGGTTATAATGGGGGTCTATGGGGGTTATAATGGGGTCTATGGGGTTATAATGGGGGTCTATGGGGGTCTATGGGGTTATAATGGGGGTCTATGGGGTTATAATGGGGTCTATGGGGTTATAATGGGGGTCTATGGGGTTATAATGGGGTCTATGGGGTTATAATGGGGGTCTATGGGGTTATAATGGTGTCTATGGGTTATAATGGGGGTCTATGGGGTTATAATGGGGGTCTATGGGGTTATAATGGGGTCTATGGGGTTATAATGGAGGTCTATGGGGTTATAATGGGGGTCTATGGGGTTATAATGGGGTCTATGGGGGTATAATGGGGTCTATGGGGTTATAATGGGGGTCTATGGGGTTATAATGGGGGTCTATGGGGGTTATAATGGGGTCTATGGGGTTATAATGGGGTCTATGGGGTTATAATGGGGGTCTATGGGATATAATGGGGTCTACGGGGTTATAATGGGGGTCTATGGGGTTATAATGGGGTCTATGGGGTTATAATGGGGGTCTATGGGGGTTATAATGGGGGTCTATGGGGTTATAATGGGGGTCTATGGGGGTTATAATGGGGGTCTATGGGGTTATAATGGGGTCTGTGGGGTTATAATGGGGGTCTATGGGGTTATAATGGGGGTCTATGGGGTTATAATGGGGTCTATGGGGTTATAATGGGGTCTATGGGGTTATAATGGGGGTCTATGGGGTTAAAATGGGGGTCTATGGGGTTATAATGGGGGTCTATGGGGTTATAATGGGGGTCTATGGGGTTATAATGGGGTCTATGGGGTTATAATGGGGGTCTATGGGGTTATAATGGGGGTCCATGGGGGTCTATGGGGTTATAATGGGGGTCCATGGGGGTCTATGGGGTTATAATGGGGGTCTATGGGGTTATAATGGGGGTCTATGGGGTTATAATGGGGTCTATGGGGTTATAATGGGGGTCTATGGGGTTATAATGGGGTCTATGGGGTTATAATGGGGGTCTATGGGGTTATAATGGGGGTCTATGGGGTTATAATAAGGTCTATGGGGTTATAATGGGGTCTATGGGGGTCTATGGGGTTATAATGGGGTCTATGGGGTTATAATGGGGTCTATGGGGTTATAATGGGGTCTATGGGGGTTATAATGGGGTCTATGGGGTTATAATGGGGGCCTATGGGGTTATAATGGGGTCTATGGGGTTATAATGGGGGTCTATGGGGTTATAATGGGGTCTATGGGGTTATAATGGGGTCTATGGGATATAATGGGGTCTATGGGGTTATAACGGGGTCTATGGGATATAATGGGGTCTATGGGGTTATAATGGGGGTCTATGGGGTTATAATGGGGGTCTATGGGGTTATAATGGGGTCTATGGGATATAATGGGGTCTATGGGATATAATGGGGTCTATGGGGTTATAATGGGGGTCTATGGGGTTATAATGGGGTCTATAGGGGTATAATGTGAGTCTATGGGGTTATAATGGGGTCTATGGGGTTATAATGGGGGTCTATGGGGTTATACTGGGGGTCTATGGGGTTATAATGGGGGTCTATGGGGGTTATAATGGGGGTCTATGGGGTTGTAATGGGGGTCTATGGGGTTATAATGGGGGTCTATGGGGTTATAATGGGGGTCTATGGGGTTATAATGGGGTCTATAGGGGTATAATGTGAGTCTATGGGGTTATAATGGGGGTCTATGGGGTTATAATGGGGTCTATGGGGTTATAATGGGGTCTATGGGGTTATAATGGGGTCTATGGGGTTATAATGGGGGTCTATGGGGTTACAATGGGGGTCTATGGGGTTATAATGGGGGTCTATGGGATATAATGGGGTCTATGGGGTTATAATGGGGGTCTATGGGGTTATAATGGGGGTCTATGGGGGTATAATGGGGGTCTATGGGGTTAAAATGGGGTCTATGGGGTTATAATGGGGTCTGTGGGGTTATAATGAGGTCTATGGGGTTATAATGGGGGTCTATGGGGTTATAATGGGGTCTATGGGGTTATAATGGGGTCTATGGGGTTATAATGGGGTCTATGGGGTTATAATGGGGGTCTATGGGGTTATAATGGGGTCTATGGGGGTTATAATGGGGGTCTATGGGGTTATAATGGGGTCTATGGGGTTGTAATGGGGTCTATGGGGTTATAATGGGGTCTATGGGGCTATAATGGGGGTCTATGGGGTTATAATGGGGTCTATGGGGTTATAATGGGGGTCTATGGGGTTATAATGGGGGTCTATGGGGTTATAATGGGGGTCTATGGGTATAATGTTGGTCTATATGGGGGGGGGTCTCCGTTTAGTCCCATAAGGTTATTATGGGATGGCGGAGCCCCCCCCCCAATATGGCGGCGTTGTGATTCTGACCTTCTTGTTTCTTTATCCCCCCCCCCCTCTCTTTATCCCCCCCATCCCCCCCCTTTTTCCTTGCCCCCCCCAGCCCCCCACCCCATATCAAACAGCTCCTCCAGTCACACCCCATAGCACACAGCCCCCCTATATAACCCTCCCCACCCCATATTAAACAACCCCCCATCCCACCCCATAAAGACTCCCCCCCATATAAGCCCCCCCACCCCACCCCATACAGACCCCTCCCCACCCCATATAAACCCCCCCACCCCTTATAACCCCCCACCCCATACAAACCCCCCACCCCATACAGACCCCCACCCCATATAAGCCCCCCCAACCCCTCCCATATAAGCCCCCACCCCATACAGACCCCCCCCACCCCATATAAGCCCCCCCACCCCACCCCATACAGACCCCCACCCCATACAGACCCCCCCCACCCCATATAAGCCCCCCCACCCCACCCCATACAGACCCCCACCCCATACAGACCCCCCCACCCCATATAAACCCCCCCACCCCCATAATAACCCATAACCCCATATAAACCCCCCCCCATACACCCCTCCCATATAACCCCCCCCACCCCCATAATAACCCCCCACCCCATATAAGCCCCCCCACCCCACCCCATACAGACCCCCCCCACCTCATACAGACCCCCCCCCATATAAGGCCCCCCACCCCACCCCATACAGACCCCCACCCCCCTCCCATATAAGCCCCCACCCCCATATAAACCCCCCCCACCCCATATAAACCCCCCATACCCCATATAAACACCCCCACCCCATATAAACCCCCCCCATATAAACCCCCCCCATATAAGCCCCCACCCCATATCAAACACCCCACCCCATATAAGCCCCCACCCCATATAAACCCCCCACCCATATAAAACTCCCCACCCCCTCCCATATAAGCCCCCACCCCATATAAGCCCCCCACCCCACCCCATACAGACCCCCCCCACCCCATATAAACCCCCCCACCCCCATAATAACCCATAACCCCATATAAACCCCCATACTCCATACACCCCATATAACCCCCCACCCCCATAATAACCCATAACCCCATACAGACCCCCCACCCCATACACCCCATATAACCCCCCACCCCCATAATAACCCATAACCCCATATAAACCCCCCACCCCATACACCCCATATAACCCCCCACCCCCATAATAACCCATAACCCCATATAAACCCCCATACTCCATACACCCCATATAACCCCCCACCCCCATATAAGCCCCCTCCCCATATAAACCCCCCACCCCATACACCCCATATAACCCCCCACCCCCATACAGACCCCCACCCCATACAGACCCCCAGCCCCCCATATAAACCCCCATACCCCACCCCATACAGACCCCCCACACCCCATATAAACCCCCCACCCCATATAAAACCCCCCACCCCCCCCATATAAGCCCCCCCCCATATCAAACCCCCCCACCCCATACAGACCCCACCCCATACAGACCCCCCCACCCCCCACCCCATACAGACCCCCCCACCCCCCCCCATATAAGCCCCCACCCCATATAAACCCCCCACCCCATACTGCCTCCCCCCCACATAACCCCCCTCCACCCCATATAACCCCCCACCCCATACAGCCCCCCCCATAATAAACCCCCCACCCCATACAGACCCCCACCCCATATAAGCCCCCCACCCCACCCCATACAGCCTGCCCTCCCCCCACCCCATACAGACCCCCCCCCCATATAAGCCCCCACCCCATACAGACCCCCCATAATAACCTCACCCCATACAGACCCCCCCACCTCATACAGACCCCCACCCCATATAGACCCCCACCCCATACAGACCCCCCCATAATAACCTCACCCCATACAGACCCCCCCCGCCCCATATAGACCCCCACCCCATACAGACCCCCACCCCATAATAACCCATAACCCCATATAAAACCCCCCACCCCATATAAAGCCCCCCCCATATAAGCCCCCACCCCATATCAAACACCCCACCCCATATAAAGCCCCCACTCCATATCAAACACCCCCACCCCATATAAACCCCCCCCCATATAAGCCCCCACCCCATATCAAACACCCCACCCCATATAAGCCCCCACCCCATATAAACCCCCCCACCCCACCCCATATCAAACACCCCCCACCCCACCCCATACAGACCCCCCCCATATAAACCCCCACCTCATATAGACTCCCATCCCCACCCCATATAAACCCCCCACCCCATATAAAACCTCCCACCCCCACCCATATAAGCCCCCACCCCATATCAAACACCCCCCATATAAACCCCCATACCCCATATAAACACCCCCACCCCATATCAAACACCCCACCCCATATAAGCCCCCACCCCATATAAACCCCCCCACCCCATATAAAACCCCCCACCCCCCTCCCATATAAGCCCCCACCCCATATAAGCCCCCCCACCCCACCCCATACAGACCCCCCCCCATATAACCCCCCCCATATAACCCCATACAATGCCCCCCCCCCGCTGTGCTCAGTGCCCCCTCCCCGCAGCCCTGATCCGCCCCCGCACCCACCTCCCCATGTGTCGCCGCTGCTTCGTCTCCGCCTTCGAGCTGGAAGCCCACCGAGCCATCATGGCGGACCCCCACCCCATTAAACAGGGGGAGACCTGGGCTATAGCGGCCTCGGGGGGCAAAGACTCCACTGTTTTAGCCCATTTATTGACCAAATTGGAGCAAAAACACCATTACGGCCTTAATTTAATCCTATTATCCATAGATGAGGGGATATCGGGGTATAGGGACGCCTCATTAGGGGCTGTGAGGAGATCCAGGGGGTCCCTGCCCCTATTAGTTGTGGGGTTTAAGGAGCTGTTTGGGTACAGCATGGATGGGGTGGCTCAGAAGTTAATGGGGTCCAACCATTGCACCTATTGCGGGGTGCTCAGGAGGCAGGCGATGGAGAGGGGGGCCAGGATGCTCGGGGTGGATCGGATTGCCACGGGTAAGGAGATATATGGGGTTATATGGGGGATATATGGGGGT
>NW_028188963.1:246259-327556 GCF_054131305.1 Coturnix japonica
TGGCTCCTTCCCCCTTAAGCCCCTCCCCCTCTCCATAGAGGCAGACCACGCCCCCTTCCCTAAGCCCCACCCCCTCCCTCTATCCCTGCCTTCCATTGGCTCCCTCCCGCTTAACCCCTCCCCCTCCCGTTGGCCCCGCCCCCTCCCTATCTCCCTGCCTCCCATTGGCTCCCTCCTCCTCTAACCCCTCCCCCTCCTTAAGCCCCGCCCCCTCCCTCCCTCCCTGCCTCCTATTGGCTCCCTCCCCCTCTAGCCCCTCCCCCTCCCGTTGGCCCCGCCCCCTCCCTCCCTCCCGGCCTCCCACTGGCTCCCTCCTCCTCTAACCCCTCCCCCTACTCAAGCCCCGCTCCCTCCCTCCATCCCGGCCTCCCATTGGCTCCCTCCCCCGTTAGCCCCTCCCCCTCCTTAAGCCCCGCCCCCTCCCTCCCTCCCAGCCTCCCATTGGCTCCCTCCCCCTTTAACCCCTCCCCGTCCCGTTGGCTCCGCCCCCTTCCTCTATCCCTGCCTCCCATTGGCTCCCTCCACCTCTAACCCCTCCCCCTCCTCAAGCCCCGCCCCCTCCCCCCCTTTAGCCCCGCCCCCTCCCGTTGGCCCCGCCCCCTCCCTCCTTCCCGGCCTCCTATTGGCTCCCTCCCCCTCTAGCCCCACCCCCTCTCGTTGGCCCCGCCCCCTCCCTCCCTCCCTGCCTGCCATTGGCTCCCTCCCCGTCAATCCCTCCCCTCTCTCTCCCCATAGGTCGCTGCTGTCCGCTCTCCGTTCCGAGGCCGCCGACGCCCGTCTCCGTGTGTCCGAATACGGGGCGGAGCTGGAACAAAGCGTCGCTTCATTGAGCAAAAGGCTCCGGCGCCGCTGGTCACGTGACGGGGAAGAGCTTCGATCCCGTTGGATCCGGTACCGTCAAGAGATGGAAGAAAAGACCCGGAAATGGACCGAGAGATGGAGGGGGGGGGTGCAAGAGGAGGAGATGAAGGAGGAGGATTGAAACGGGAGCTGCTGATTTGCAGTTTGCGATTTGCAAATTGATTTTGGGGGGGGGGGGGAAAGTGGAGTAAAAATGGTGCACGGCGCTGGGTGTGAGTGTTGTTGGGGTGGGGAGGGGGTGGGGAGGGGGTGGGGCGATGCACGGGTTGCAATGAGGTTGTGTTTCCATGCACGGGGTGCAAATGTGCAACACAAAACATTCCCATTGCAATGCAGAGCAGCAGTGCAGGAGGTGCAAAGCACTTGCATTGCAATGCTCTGGGTGCAAGGTACTCATGGTGCAATGCATGGGTTGCAATGAGGTTGTGTTTCCATGCACGGGGTGCAAATCTCCAACACAACACGTTCATATTGCAATGCACAGGAATAACACAGGGGGTTCATTGCAGCTGCATTGCATTGCCCTGGGTGCAAGGTGCTCATGGTGTGATGCACGGGTTGCAATGAGCTTGCATTGCGATGCACGGGGTGCAAATGTGCAACCCATCACATTCCCATTGCAATGCAGGCGAGGAGCAGAGAGATGCCACTGCACCCTCCTTGCAATGCTCTGGGTGCAAGGTGCTCATGGTGTGATGCATGGGTTGCAATGAGCTTGCGTTGCAATGCACGGGGTGCAAATGTGGAGAGCAATGCATGCCCATTGCAAGGCAGACGAGGAGCAGAGAGGTGCCACTACACCCTCCTTGCAATGCTCTGGGTGCAAGGTACTCATGGTGCAATGCATGGGTTGCAATGAGGTTGCGTTGCAATGCACGGGGTGCAAATGTGCAACACATCACATTCCCATTGCAATGCAAAGCAGCAGTGCAGGAGGTGCAAAGCACTTGCATTGCAATGCTCTGGGTGTATGGTACTCATGGTGCAATGCATGGGTTGCAATGAGCTTGCATTGCCATTCACGGGGTGCAAATCTGCAACACAATACATTCCCATTGCAATGCATAAGAGGATCAGAGAGGTGCTACTGCAGCCTCCTTGCAATGCTCTGGGTGCAAGGTGCTCATGGTGCGATGCATGGGTTGCAATGAGGTTGCGTTGCAATGCACAGGGTGCAAATCTCCAACAGAATACATTCCCATTGCAATGCACAGGGGTAACGCAGGGGGTCCATTGCACCTGCATTGCATTGCCCTGGGTGCAAGGTGCTCATGGTGCAATGCACGGCTTGCAATGAGCTTGTATTCTGATGCACGGGCTGCACATCTCCAACACAACACGTTCATATTGCAATGCACAGGAATAACACAGGGGGTCCATTGCACCTGCGTTGCATTGCTCTGGGTGCAAGGTGCTCATGGTGCAATGCATGGGTTGCAATGAGCTTGCGTTGCGATGCACAGGCTGCACATCTCCAACACAACATGTTCATATTGCAATGCACAGGAGTAACACAGGGGGTCCATTGCACCTGTGTTGCATTGCTCTGGGTGCAAGGTTCTCATGGTGCAATGCACAGGTTGCAATGAGCTTGCGTTGCAATGCACGGGGTGCAAATCTCCAACACAAAATATTCCCATTGCAATGCAGAGCAGCAGTGCAGGAGCTGCAAAGCACTTGCATTGCAATGCTCTGGGTGCAAGGTGTTCATGGTGCAATGCACGGCTTGCAACGAGCTTGCATTGCCATGCACGAGCTGCAAATCTCCAACACCCATAGGACCCCATTATAACCCCATAGACCCCATTATAACTCCATAGACCCCATTATAAACCCATAGACCCCCATTATAACCCCATAGACCCCATTATAAACCCATAGACCCCCATTATAACTCCATAGACCCCATTATAAACCCATAGACCCCCATTATAACCCCATAGACCCCATTATAAACCCATAGACACCATTATAACCCCATAGACCCCATTATAAACCCATAGACACCATTATAACCCCATAGACCCCCATTATAACCCCATAGACCCCATTATACCCCCATAGACCCCATTATAACCCCATAGACCCCATTATAACCCCATAGACCCCATTACCCCCCATAGACCCTAATACGACCCCATTACCCCCCATAGACCCCATTATCCCCCTATAGATCCCAATACGACCCCATTACCCCCCCACAGGACCCCATTATTCTTCTATAGACCCCAATACGACCCCATTACCCCCCATAGACCCCAATACGACCCCATTACCCCCCCACAGGACCCCATTACCCCCCATAGACCCCATTATACCCCTATAGACCCCAATAGGACCCCATTACCCCCCATAGACCCCATTATACCCCTATAGGCCCCAATAGGACCCCATTACCCCCCATAGGACCCCGTTAGCCCCCTATAGGACCCCATTATAAACCCATGAACCCCAATACGACCCCATTATCCCATATAGACCCCAATACGACCCCATTCCCACCCCATAGACCCCATAATACCCCCTCCCCCTCCCCCATTGACCCCATCACGTGACCCCCTTTAAGCCCCGCCCCCTCCACGCTGGAGCCTCGCCCCCCTCCCACCCCCGGACTTTGCCCCCCGCCCTATAACAGGGGTCGCCCCCCCCCCACCCCATAGACAACAAGTGGCGATGGGTGCGTTTATGGGGGGGGGTCCCATGGGGGTTGGGGGGGGGTCGTGTGGAGGACCCCCCAAATATGGGGTGGGGGGGGTTGGTTGGGAGAAAAGACCTAAAAAGAGGGTTTTTTAACCCAAAATTGGGTTTAGGGGTTGGGGGCTTTTTGGGGTGGGGGGGTGTCAATTATGGGGGGGGGTCTCGATGGGAGCTGATAGAAAAGAGGGTTTAGAGCCCGAATGACCCAAAATTGGGTGTTTTTGACCCAAAATAAGGGGAGAAATGGGGGTTGAATGGGACCGTCTATAGGGGGGTCGGATTTGAGGGGGGGTTTGGGGGGGGTTTAAAGTGGTGGGGGGGGCTGGAAAGTGTCATAAATGAAGCGGGGGGACCCGAATTGACCAAAAATGGGGGTTTTGAGCCCAAAATTGACCAAAAATGGGGGTTTTTAACCCAAAATATGTGTGGGGTTTAATGGGCTTTTTAAGGGGGTGGGGGGGTCATTATGGGGGGGTCTCGATTGGAACTGATAGAAAAGAGGGTTTAGAGCCCGAATGACCCAAAACTGGCTGTTTTTAACCCAAAATAAGGGGGGAAATGGGGGTTGAATGGGACCGTCTATAAGGGGGTCGGATTTGAGGGGGGGTTTGGGGGGGTTTAAATTGGGGGAGGGGGCTGGGAAGTGTCATAAGTGAAACGGGGGGACCCGAATTGACTAAAAATGGGGGTTTTGAGCCCAAAATTGACCAAAAATGGGGGGTTTTAACCCAAAATATCTGTGGGGTTTAATGGGCTTTTTAAGGGGGTGGGGGGGTCGTTATGGGGGGGGGTCTCGATGGGAGATGAAAGAAAAGAGGGTTTCGAGGCCAAATGACCCAAAATTGGGTGTTTTTAACCCAAAATAAGGGGGGAAATGGGGGTTGAATGGGACCGTCAATGGGGGGGTCGGATTTGAGGGGGGGTTTGGGGGGGTTTAAAGTGGTGGGAGGGGCTGTAAAGTGTCATAAATGAAACGGGGGGACCCGAATTGACTAAAAATGGGGGTTTTGAGCCCAAAATTGACCAAAAATGGGGGTTTTAAACCCAAAATATGTGTGGGGTTTAATGGGCTTTTTAAGGGGGTGGGGGGGTCATTATGGGGGGGGTCTCGATGGGAGCTGATAGAAAAGAGGGTTTAGAGTCCAAATGACCCAAAATTGGGTGTTTTTAACCCAAAATAAAGGGGGAAATGGGGGTTGAATGGGACCGTCTATAGGGGGGTCGGATTTGAGGGGGGGTTTGGGGGGGGTTTAAAGTGGGGGGGGGTCCGGAAAGTGTCATAAATGAAACGGGGGGACCCGAATTGACTAAAAATGGGGGGTTTGAGCCCAAAATTGACCAAAAATGGGGGTTTTTAACCCAAAATATGTGTGGGGTTTAATGGGCTTTTTAAGGGGGTGGGGGGGTCATTATGGGGGGGTTCTCGATGGGAGATGAAAGAAAAGAGGGTTTCGATCCCAAATGACCCAAAATTGGGTGTTTTTAACCCAAAATAAGGGGAGAAATGGGGGTTGAATGGGACCGTCTATAGGGGGGTCGGATTTGAGGGGGAGGTTGTGGGGGTTTAAAGTGGTGGGGGGGTCCAAAAAGTGTCATAAATGAAACGGGGCGACCCGAATTGACTAAAACTGTTGGTTTTGAGCCCAAAATTGACCAAAAATGGGGGTTTTTAACCCAAAATATGTGTGGGGTTTAATGGGCTTTTTAAGGGGGTGGGGGGGTCATTATGGGGGGGGTCTCGATTGGAACTGATAGAAAAGAGGGTTTAGAGCCCGAATGACCCAAAACTGGCTGTTTTTAACCCAAAATAAGGGGGGAAATGGGGGTTGAATGGGACCGTCTATAGGGGGGTCGGATTTGAGGGGGGGTTTGGGGGGGTTTAAAGTGGGGGAGGGGGCTGGAAAGTGTCATAAGTGAAACGGGGGGACCCGAATTGACTAAAAATGGGGGTTTTGAGCCCCAAATTGACAAAAAATAGGGGGTTTCAACCCAAAATATGTGTGGGGTTTAACGGGCTTTTTAAGGGGGTGGGGGGGTCATTATGGGGGGGGTCTCGATGGGAGATGAGAGAAAAGAGGGTTTAGAGCCCAAATGACCCAAAATTGGCTGTTTTTAACCCAAAATAAAGGGGGAAATGGGGGTTGAATGGGACCGTCTATAGGGGGGTCGGATTTGAGGGGGGGTTTGGGGGGGTTTAAAGTGGTGGGAGGGGCTGGAAAGTGTCATAAATGAAACGGGGGGACCCGAATTGACCAAAAATGGGGGTTTTGAGCCCAAAATTGACCAAAAATGGTGTTTTTTAACCCAAAAATGATGCAAGAAGGGGCTTAAGGGGGGGGGGGGGGGGTCTGAAATGTCCCAATATTGGGGTTTTTCACCCCAAAAATGGGGCTGAAAAGGGGATTTTAAGGGCGGGGGGACCCCAAATGACCCAATATTGGGGTTTTTCACCCCAAAAATGGGGCTGAAAATGGGGTTTATCACCCCAAAAACAGGCCCTAAAAGGGGGTTCTAAGGGGGGGGGGGGTCAGAAATGAGCCAATATTGGGGTTTTTCACCCCAAAAATGGGCCCTAAAAGTGAAGGAGCCGCCCCAAAAATGGCCATTTATGGGTATTTGGGGGTCAAAATGACCCAAATTTGGGTGTTTTCAACCCAAAATGTGGCTGGAAATGGGATTGTAGGGGATTTGTAGGGGGGTTGTATGGGATTCAATGGGTTTCAATGGGATTCAATGGGATTTATATGGGATTTATATGGGATTCAATGGGATTTAATGGGATTTATATGGGATTTATATGGGATTCAATGGGATTCAATGGGATTTATATGGGATTTATATGGGATTTATATGGGATTCAATGGGATTCAGGGGGATTCAATGGGGCTGTGTGGGATTTATATGGGATTTTAATGGGATTCAATGGGATTTATATGGGATTCAGTGGGATTCAATGGGATTTATATGGGATTCAATGGGATTCAATGGGATTTATATGGGATTTAATGAGATTTATATGGGATTCAATGGGATTCAATGGGATTCAGTGGGATTGGATGGGATTTATATGGGATTTATATGGGATTTATATGGGATTGTAGGGGATTTATATGGGAATCAATGGGATTCAATGGGATTTATATGGGATTTATATGGGATTGAATGGGATTTTAATGGGACTGAGTGGGATTTATATGGGATTTATATGGGATTCAATGGGACTGAGTGGGATTGGGTGGGATTTCTATGGGATCCAATGGGATTCAATGGGATTTATATGGGATTCAATGGGATTGGATGGGATTTATATGGGATTTATATGGGATTGAATGGGATTCAATGGGACTGAGTGGGATTGGGTGGGATTTATATGGGATTCAATGGGATTGGGTGGGATTTATATGACATTTATATGGGATTTATATGGGATTCAATGGGACTGAGTGGGATTGGGTGGGATTTATATGGGATTTATATGGGATCCAATGGGATTCAATGGGATTTATATGGGATTGAATGGAATTCAATGGGACTGAGTGGGATTTATATGGGATTCAATGGGATTTATATGGGATTCAATGGGACCGGATGGGATTGGATGGGATTTATATGGGATTACAATTGGATTCAATGGGATTCAATGGGATTTATATGGCATTTATATGGGATTGAATGGGATTTTAATGGGACTGAGTGGGATTTATATGGGATTTATACGGGATTCAATGGGATCCAATGGGATTAGATGGGATTTATATAGGATTTAATGGGATTTATATGGGATTTAATGGGATTTATATGGGATTCAATGGGCTTTATATGGGATTCAGTGGGATTGGATGGGATGTATATGGGATTTATATGGGATTCAATGGGATTTATATGGGATTTAATGGGATTCAATGGGATTTATATGGCATTTATATGGGATTCAATGGGGCTGAGTGCGATTTATATGGGATTTTAATGGGATTCAATGGGATCCAATGGGATTAAATGGGATTTATATGGGATTGAATGGGATTCAATGGGACTGAGTGGGATTTATATGGGATTTATATGGGATTGAATGGGATTTTAATGGGACTGAGTGGGATTTATATGGGATTTTAATGGGATTGAATGGGATTGTAGGGGATTTATATGGGATTCAATGGGATTTATATGGGATTCAATGGGATTGGGTGGGATTTATATGGGATTCAATGGGATTCAATGGGGCTGAGTGGGATTTATATGGGATTTTAATGGGATTCAATGGGATCCAATTAGATTAGATGGGATTTATATGGGATTTAATGGGATTTATATGGGATTCAATGGGATTCAATGAGACTGAGTGGGATTTATATGGGATTTTAATGGGATTCAGTGGGATTGTAGGGGATTTTAATGGGATTCAATGGGATTTATATGGGATTTATATGGGATTTATATGGGATTCAATGGGATTCAGTGGGATTCAATGGGATTTATATGGGATTTATATGGGATTTATATGGGATTCAATGGGATTTATATGGGATTTATATGGGATTTATATGGGATTCAATGGGATTTATATGGGATTTATATGGGATTCAATGGGATTATATGGGATTTAATGGGATTTATATGGGATTTATATGGGATTTATATGGGATTGAATGGGATTTATATGGGATTCAATGGGATTTATATGGGATTCAATGGGACTGGATGGGATTGGATGGGATTTATATGGGATTTATATGGGATTCAATGGGATTCAGTGGGATTGGATGGGATTTATATGGGATTCATATGGGATTCAATGGGATTCAATGGGATTAGATGGGATTTATATGGGATTTATATGGGATTCAATGGGATTCAATGGGATTTATATGGGATTCAATGGGACTGAGTGGGATTTATATGGGATTTTAATGGGATTGAATGGGATTGTAGGGGATTTATATGGGATTCAATGGGATTTATATGGGATTCAATGGGACCGGATGGGATTGGATGGGATTTATATGGGATTACAATGGGATTCAATGGGATTCAATGGGATTCAATGGGATTCAATGGGATTTATATGGGATTGAATGGGATTTTAATGGGACTGAGTGGGATTTATATGGGATTTATATGGGATTTATATGGGATTCAGTGGGGCTGAGTGGGATTTATATGGGATTTTAATGGGATTCAATGGGATCCAATGGGATTAAATGGGATTTATATGGGATTTAATGGGATTTATATGGGATTCAATGGGATTCAATGGGACTGAGTGGGATTTATATGGGATTTTAATGGGATTCAATGGGATTGTAGGGGATTTTAATGGGATTCAATGGGATTTATATGGGATTTATATGGGATTTATATGGGATTTATATGGGATTCAATGGGATTCAATGGGATCCAATGGGATTCAATGGGATTTAAATAGGATTTGGTGGGTTTTATTTATGGGGTGGGGACAGTTTGGGGTCTGGACCCCAAAAAGAGGCAGAAAAGGGATTTTGAACCCCCAAAAATGGTCAGAAATGGGGATTTTTGGGGTGAAAATGGCCCCAAATGGGGATTTTGGGGTGAAAATGGCCCGAATTTGGGGCTTTTTTGTCCCTAAAAGGGCCGGATTTGGGGTTTTTTGGGGTTATTTCTTATAGGGTTGAGGATGATGGACCCCAAAGTGACGGCGACGGCGCTGCTGCTGCTGCTGCTCTGCTCTGGTCAGCCCCAAAATGGCCCTAAATGGACCCAAAATGGCCCTAAATGGACCCTAATGACCCCAAAATGGCCCTAAATGGACCCAAAATGGCCCTAAATGGACCCTAATGACCCCAAAATGGCCCTAAATGGACCCAAAACGGCCCTAAATGGACCCTAATGACCCCAAAATGGCCCTAAATGGACCCAAAATGGCCCTAAATGGACCCTAATGACCCCGAAATGGCCCTAAATGGACCCAAAATGGCCCTAAATTGACCCAAAAATAGACCCTAATGACCCCAAAATGGCCCTAAATGGGCCCAAAATGGCCCTAAATGGACCCTAATGACCCCAAAATGGCCCTAAATGGACCCAAAATGGCCCTAAATGGACCCTAATGACCCCAAAATGGCCCTAAATGGACCCAAAATGGCCCTAAATGGACCCAAATGGACCCAAAATGGCCCTAAATGACCCCAAAATGGCCCTAAATGGACCCAAAATGGACCCAAAATGGACCCTAATGACCCCAAAATGGCCCTAAATGGACCCAAATGGACCCTAATGGCCCTAAATGGCCCTAAATGGACCCAAAATGGACCCTAATGACCCCAAAATGGCCCTAAATGGACCCAAAATGGCCCTAAATGGACCCAAATGGCCCCAAATAGCCCCATTGATCCCAATAACCCCATTGACCCCATAGCCCCCATTAACCCCATAGCCCCCATTAACCCCATTGACCCCATTAACCGCAATACCCCCATTAACCCCCATAGCCCCCATTGACCCCATAGACCCTATTGACCCTATAAACCCCATTGACCTCCATAGCCCCCATTGACCCCCATAGCCCCCATTGACCCCATAGACCCCATTGACCCAATAGACCCCATTGACCCCATTGATCCCACTGACCCTGTTCACCCCATAGACCCCATAAACCCCATTAACCCCATTGCCCCTATAGCCCCCATAGACCCCACTGACCCCATAGACCCCATTAACCCCATTAACCCCATTGACCCCATAGCCCCCATTGCCCCCATAGTCCCTATTGCCCCCATAGCCCCCATTGACCCAATAGACCCCATTGACCCCATTGACCCCATTGATCCCATTGACCCTATTCATCCCATAGACCCTATAAACCCCATTGACCCCCATAGACCCCATAGACCCCATAGCCCCCATTGACCCAATAGACCCCATTGACCCCATTGATCCCACTGACCCTATTCACCCCATAGACCCCATAGCCCCCATTAACCCCATTGCCCCCATAGCCCCCATTAACCCCATTGACCCCATTGACCCCAATACCCCCATTGACCCCATTGACCCCAATACCCCCATTGACCCCATTGACCCCAATACCCCCATTGCCCCCACTGACCCCATAGACCCCATTGACCCCAATACCCCCATTGACCCCAATAATCCCATTGACCCTATTGACCCCAATACCCCCAACACCCCCATTAACCCCATTGACCCCATAGACCCCAATACCCCCATAGCCCCCATTAACCTCCATTGACCCCATTAACCCCAATACCCCCATTAACCCCCATAGCCCCCATTGACCCAATAGACCCCATTAACCCCATAGACCCTATAGCCCCCATTGCCCCCATTAACCCCATTAACCCCATTGACCCCATAGACCCCAATACCCACAGAGACCCCAATACCCCCATAGACCCCATTGACCCCATAGACCCCATTGACCCCATAGACCCCATAGCCCCCATTGCTCCCATAGCCCCCATTAACCCCATTGACCCCATAGACCCCAATCACCCCATAGACCCCACTGACCCCATAGACCCCATTGCCCCCATTGCCCCCATTAACCCCACTGTCCCCCCCAGCCTCTTGGGGCCGCCCCCCCTCGGCCCCGACCCCACAACCGCCCCATTCATCCCAATGGACCCATTTGGGGTCGGCCGCTGTGGGGCTGGTGGGTCGTGGGGTCAAAATGGCCGGGGGGCTCCTGGAACGGCTCAGACCCCCAACCACCCCACAGAGCATCAGGTAAGAGACCCTCAATAACCCTATAGGTTCTATAGGGCTGCCCTATATATAACCCTATAGATCCTATAGGGCTGCCCTATATATAACCCTATAGATCCTATAGGGCCGCCCTATAGATCCTATAACCCTAAATAACCCTATAGGTCCTATAGGGCCGCCCTATTGATCCTATACCCCTAAATAACCCTATAGATCCTATAGGGCTGCCCTATATATAACCCTATAGATCCGCCCTATTGGTCCCAAACCCTATAGATCCTATAGGGCCACCCTATACATAACCCTATAGATCCTATACCCTAAACCCTATAGATCCTATAAGGCCACCCTATACATAACCCTATAGATCCTATACAATATATAACCCTATAGATCCTATAGGGCCGCCCTATATATAACCCTATAGATCCTATACCCTTAAACCCTATTGATCCTATAGGGCCGCCCTATTGATCCTATACCCTATATAACCCTATAGATCCTATAGGGCCGCCCTATACATAACCCTACAGATCCTATACCCTAAAACCTATTGATCCTATAGGGCCGCCCTATTGATCCTATACCCCTAAATAACCCTATAGATCCTATAGGGCCGCCCTATTGATCCTATACCCCTAAATAACCCTATGGATCCTATAGGGCTGCCCTATACATAACCCTATAGATCCTATATAACCCTATAGATCCTATAGGGCCACCCTATTGATCCTATAGGGCCGCCCTATTGATCCTATACCCCTAAATAACCCTATAGATCCTATAGGGCCACCCTATTGATCTATAGGGCCACCTTATTGATCCTATACCCTATATAATCCTATAGATCCTATAGGGCCACCCTATACATAACCCTATAGATCCTATACCCTTAAACCCTATAGATCCTATACCCTATATAACCCTATAGATCCTATAGGGCCGCCCTATTGATCCTATACCCTGAAATAACCCTATAGATCCTATAGGGCCGCCCTATATATAACCCTACAGATCCTATAGGGCCGCCCTATAGATCCTATACCCTTAAACCCTATTGATCCTATACCCTATATAACCCTATAGATCCTATAGGGCCGCCCTATATATAACCCTATAGATCCTATAGGGCCGCCCTATTGATCCTATACCCCTAAATAACACTATAGATCCTATAGGGCCACCCTATATATGTATTGGTCCTATATATAACCCTATAGATCCTATAGGGCTGCCCTATTGATCCTGTACCCTAAACCCTATAGATCCTATAGGGCCGCCCTATACATAACCCTATAGATCCTATATAACCCTATAGATCCTATAGGGCCACCCTATTGATCCTATAGGGTCGCCCTATTGATCCTATACCCCTAAATAACCCTATAGATCCTATAGGGCCACCCTATTGATCTATAGGGCCACCTTATTGATCCTATACCCTATATAACCCTATAGATCCTATAGGGCCGCCCTATATATAACCCTAGAGATCCTATAGGGCCGCCCTATTGATCCTATACCCTTAAACCCTATTGATCCTATACCCTAAACCCTATAGGTCCTATATGGCCGCCCTATTGATCCTATACCCTTAAACCCTATTGATCCTATAGGGCTGCCCTATTGAGCCTATACCCTAAATAACCCTATAGATCCTATAGGGTCACCCTATTGATCCTAAACCCTAAACCCTATAGATCCCATACCCTAAATAACCCTATATATCCTATAGGGCCGCCCTATTGATCCTATAGCCTAAACCCTATAGATCCTATAAGGCCACCCTATACATAACCCTATAGATCCTATATAACCCTATAGATCCTATAGGGCCACCCTATTGATCCTATAGGGTTGCCCTATTGATCCTATACCCCTAAATAACCCTAGAGATCCTATAGGGCCACCCTATTGATCTATAGGGCCACCTTATTGATCCTATACCCTATATAACCCTATAGATCCTGTACGGCCACCCTATATATAACCCTAGAGATCCTATAGGGCCACCCTATTGATCCTATACCCTTAAACCCTATTGATCCTATACCCTAAACCCTATAGATCCTAAACCCTATAGATCCTATAGGGCTGCCCTATAGATCCTATACCCTATATAACCCTACAGATCCTTTAGGGCCGCCCTATTGATCCTATACCCCTAAATAACCCTATAGATCCTATAGGGCAGCCCTATATATAACCCTATAGATCCTATAGGGCCGCCCTATTGATCCTATAGCCTAAACCCTATAGATCCTATAGGGCTGCCCTATTGATCCTATACCCCTAAATAACCCTATAGATCCTATAGGGCCGCCCTATTGATCTTAAACCCTAAACCCTATAGATCCTATAGGGCCGCCCTATTGATCCTATACCCTAAACTCTATAGATCCTATACCCTATATAACCCTATGGATCCTATAGGGCTGCCCTATATATAACCCTATAGATCCTATAGGGCCGCCCTATATATAACCCTAGAGATCCTATAGGGCCACACTATTGATCCTATACCCTTAAACCCTATTGATCCTATACCCTAAACCCTATAGATCCTAAACCCTATAGATCCTATAGGGCTGCCCTATAGATCCTATACCCTATATAACCCTACAGATCCTATAGGGCCGCCCTATAGATCCTATACCCCTCAATAACCCTATAGATCCTATAGGGCCGCCCTATTGATCCTATACCCTTAAACCCTGTAGATCCTATACCCTAAATAACCCTATGGATCCTATAGGGCCGCCCTATATATAACCCTATAGATCCTATAGGGCCGCCCTATTGATCTTAAACCCTAAACCCTATAGATCCTATAGGGCCGCCCTATTGATCCTATACCCTAAACCCTATAGATCCTATACCCTATATAACCCTATAGATCCTATAGGGCCGCCCTATTGATCCTATACCCCTAAATAACCCTATATGTCCTATAGGGCCGCCCTATTGATCCTATAGCCTAAACCCTATAGATCCTATAGGGCTGCCCTATTGATCCTATACCCCTCAATAACCCTATAGATCCTATAGGGCCGCCCTATTGATCCTATACCCTAAACCCTATTGATCCTATACCCTAAATAACCCTATGGATCCTATAGGGCCGCCCTATATATAACCCTATAGATCCTATATAACCCTATAGATCCTATAGGGCCGCCCTATTGATCCTATACCCCTAAATAACCCTATTGATCCTATAGGGCCACCCTATATATGTATTGGTCCTATATATAACCCTATAGATCCTATAGGGCCACCCTACTGATCCTATACCCCTCAATAACCCTATAGATCCTATAGGGCTGCCCTATTGATCCTGTACCCTAAACCCTATAGATCCTATAGGGCCGCCCTATATATAACCCTATAGATCCTATAGGGCCGCCCTATATATAACCCTACAGATCCTATAGGGCCGCCCTATTGATCCTATACCCCTAAATAACCCTATTGATCCTATAGGGCCACCCTATATATGTATTGGTCCTATATATAACCCTATAGATCCTATAGGGCTGCCCTATTGATCCTATACCCCTCAATAACCCTATAGATCCTATAGGGCTGCCCTATTGATCCTGTACCCTAAACCCTATAGATCCTATAGGGCCGCCCTATATATAACCCTATAGATCCTATAGAGCCGCCCTATTGATCCTATACCCTTAAACCCTATTGATCCTATACCCTAAACCCTATAGATCCTAAACCCTATAGATCCTATAGGGCTGCCCTATAGATCCTATACCCTATATAACCCTACAGATCCTATAGGGCCGCCCTATAGATCCTATACCCCTCAATAACCCTATAGATCCTATAGGGCCGCCCTATTGATCCTATACCCTTAAACCCTGTAGATCCTATACCCTAAATAACCCTATGGATCCTATAGGGCTGCCCTATATATAACCCTATAGATCCTATAGGGCCGCCCTATTGATCCTATACCCTTAAATAACCCTATAGATCCTATAGGGCCGCCCTATTGATTCTATACCCCTAAATAACCCTATAGATCCTATAGGTCCACCCTATTGATCCTAAGCCCTATAGATCCTATAGGTCCGCCCTATTGGTCCTAAACCCTATGGATCCTATAGGGCTGCCCTACTGATCCTATACCCCTAAATAACCCTATTGATCCTATAGGGCCACCCTATACATAACCCTATAGATCCTATACCCTTAAACCCTATAGACCCTATAGGGCCGCCCTATTGATCCTATACCCCTAAATAACCCTATGGATCCTATAGGGCAGCCCTATATATAACCCTATAGATCCTATAGGGCCACCCTATTGATCCTATACCCTTAAACCCTATTGATCCTATACCCTAAACCCTATAGATCCTAAACCCTATAGATCCTATAGGGCTGCTCTATAGATCCTATACCCTATATAACCCTACAGATCCTATAGGGCCGCCCTATAGATCCTATACCCCTCAATAACCCTATAGATCCTATAGGGCCGCCCTATTGATCCTATACCCTTAAACCCTGTAGATCCTATACCCTAAATAACCCTATGGATCCTATAGGGCCACCCTATACATAACCCTATAGATCCTATACCCTTAAACCCTATAGATCCTATACCCTGAAATAACCCTACAGATCCTATAGGGCCGCCCTATTGATCCTATACCCTATATAACCCCATAGATCCTATAGGGCCGCCCTATTGATCCTATACCCTGAAATAACCCTATAGATCCTATAGGGCCACCCTATAGATCCTATACCCTAAATAACCCTAGAGATCCTATAGGGCCGCCCTATTGATTCTAAACCCTATAGACCCTATAGGGCCGCCCTATATCTCCTATGGGGTTTCCTTATAGGGACGCCTATGAGAAGGGCACGGTGGCGGTGCTGACGTACACCGGGATCCTGACGGACCAGCTCTACCATTGGTGGCAGGGGGAGCAGTGACACCCCATAGACCCCTATGAACCCTATAAGGGGGCTGGGACCCCGACCCCATAACAACGACCCTATATGGGGTATGGGGGGGGGGTCACCACTTATGGGGCGACCCCAAAAATGGGGGAAACGGCATTAAAATGGGGGAAAAGGACAGAAAATGGGTTCTAATATGGCGTCTGTGGGGGATATAGGGGGATATAGGGGAAAATAAGGGGGGATATAGGGGAGAATATAGGGGGGAAATAATAGGGTCAAATGGGACTCAGTTTCCCAGCGTCCCTTTGAGCAAGATGGCGGAACTTCCGGTTGTAGCACCGCCCCCCTTTGAAATGGGACTCGGTTTCCCAGAGTTCCTTGCGCAAAAAATGGCGGAACTTCCGGTTTTAGCATGGCCCCCCCCTCCCCCCCCTTTGAATGGGACTCGGTTTCCCAGCATTCTTTGCGGAACTTCCGGTTTTAACACCGTCCCCTTTGAATGGGGCTCAGTTTCCCAGCGTTCCTTTCGTCAAAATGGTGGAACTTCCGGTTTTAGCACCGCGCCCTCTGAAGGGGACTCAGTTTCCCAGCATTCCTTGCGGAACTTCCGGTTTTACCACCGGTCCCTTTGAAAGGGACTCAGTTTCCCAGGGTTCCTTGCACAAGATGGCGGAACTTCCGGTTGTAGCACTTCCTACTTTGAAGGAAACTCAGTTTCCCAGCATTCCTTGCGGAACTTCCGATTTTACCACCGCCTCCTTTGAATGGGGCTCAGTTTCCCAGCGTTCCTTTCCTCAAAATGGCGGAACTTCCGGTTTTAGCCCCATTACTTTTGAAGGGGACTCAGTTTCCCATCGTTCTTTGCGAACACTTCCGGTCGTATCACCACTTCCGCTTCCGCTCTTAGCCCCGCCTCTTCCGGACGGGGCCTGTCACTTCCGCCTCGTCACGATGGAGGAGATCGGAGTGTTGTGTGAAAAAGCGCAGGTTTGGGGGGCGATTTTGGGCTGAAAACGGGCGATTTTGGGGCTTTTTGGGCTAAAAATGGGCATTTTTGGGTGAAATGGGGATTTTTGGGGTCACGGGGGAGATTTGGGGGGGAAAAAGGGCTTTTTTGGGGTGAAATATGGGGTTGTTATGGGCTGAAATGAGGCGATTTTGGGGGTGAAATGGGGCCGATTTTTGGGGTGAAATTGGGGGATTTTGGGGCTTTTTGGGGTGAAAATGGGGATTTTTGGAGTGAAATTTGGGGTTTTTTGGGTCTTTGGGTTTAAATTTGGGGGTTTGGGGGCTGAAATTTGGGGTTTTTTTGGGGTGAAAATGGGGGGTTTTGAGGCTGAAATATGGGGTGAAATGGGGCTGATTTTGGGGTGAAAATGGGGGGTTTTGGGGGTGAAATATGGGGTGAAATTTGGGCCATTTTTGGGGTGAAATTGGGGGATTTTGGGGCTTTTTGGGGTGAAATTTGGGTTTTTTGGGGGTGAAAATGAGGTTTTTTTGGGTCTTTGGGGGTGAAATTTGGGGGTTTTGGGGTGAAATTTGGGGGTTTTGGGGCTTTTTGGGGAGAAATATGGGGTTTTTGGGTTGAAATGGGGCCATTTTTGGGGTGAAATTGGGAGATTTTGGGGTCTTTGGGGGTGAAAATGAGGTTTTTTGGGGTGAAATTTGGGGGTTTTGGGGCAGAAATTGGGGTTTTTTGGGGTAAAAATGGGGGTTTTTGGGGGTGGAATATGGGATTAAATGGGGCCATTTTGGGGTGAAATTGGGGCATTTTGGGGCTTTTTGGGGTGAAATTGGGGATTTTTGGGGTGAAAAAGGACTTTTTTGGGGTCTTTGGGGGTGAAATTTGCGGGTTTTGGGGTGAAATTTGGGGTTTTTGGGGTGAAATTTGGGGTTTTTTGGGGTAAAAATGGGGGTTTTTGGGGGTGGAATATGGGATTAAATGGGGCCATTTTGGGGTAAAATTGGGGGATTTTGGGGCTTTTTGGGGTGAAAATGGGTTTTTTTGGGGTGAAATTTGGGGTTTTTTGGGGTCTTTGGGTTGAAATTTGGGGGGGTTGGGGCAGAAATTGGGGTTTTTTTGGGGTGAAAATGGAGGGTTTTGGGGGTGAAATTTGGGTTTTTGGGGGTGAAATGGGGCGATTTTTGGGGTGAAATTGGGAGATTTGGGGGTTTTGGGGGGTGAAAATGGGTTTTTTTGGGGGTGAAAATGAGCGTTTTTGGGTTGAAAAAGGACTTTTTTGGGTCTTTGGGGTGAAATTTGGGGGTTTTGGGGCAGAAATTGGGGTTTTTTGGGGTGAAAATGGGGGGTTTTGAGGCTGAAATATGGGGTGAAATGGGGCCATTTTGGGGTAAAATTGGGGGATTTGGGGGCTTTTTGGGGTGAAATTGGGGATTTTGGGGGTAAAAAAGGACTTTTTTGGGGTCTTTGGGGTTAAATTTGCAGGTTTTGGGGTGAAATTTGGGGTTTTTTGGGGCTTTTTGGGGTGAAATTTGGGGTTTTTTGGGATGAAAATGGGGGGTTTTGAGGCTGAAATATGGGATTAAATGGGGCCATTTTGGGGTGAAATTGGGGGATTTTGGGGCTTTTTGGGGTGAAAAAGGACTTTTTTGGGGTCTTTGGGGCTGAAATTTGTGGGTTTTGGGGCTTTTTGGGGTGAAATATGGGGTTTTTGGGGTGAAATGGGGCCATTTTGGGGGTGAAATTGGGGGATTTTGGGTTGAAAACGGATGTTTTTGGCATCTTTGGGGGTGAAATTTGTGGGTTTTGGGGTGAAATTTAGGGTTTTTGGGGTCTCTATGGGGTAAAATATGTTTTTTTGGGGGGTGAAATTGGGGGATTTTGGGGTTTTTGGGGGTGAAATTTGTGGGTTTTGGGGTGAATTTTTCGGTTTTTGAGGTTTTTGGGGTGAAATTGGGGGTTTTGTGGGTGAAATATGGGGTGAAATGGGGTCATTATTGGGGTGAGATATGGGGTTTTAGGGGTTTTTGGGGGTGAAAATGGGGTTTTTTGGGGTCTTTGGGGGTGAAAATTGTGGGTTTTGGGGTGAGATTTGGGGATTTTGGGGCTTTTTGGGGTGAAATTTGGGGTTTTTTGGGGTGAAATATGGGGTTTTTGGGGTTTTTAGGGTGAAAAAGGACTTTTTTGGGGTCTTTGGGGGTGAAATTTGCAGGTTTTGGGGTGAAATTTGGGGTTTTTTGGGGCTTTTTGGGGTAAAATGGGGTGTTTCAGGACGAGCTCCCGTCCCTGCCCCGCCCCCACCCTGCTCTGCCCTTCCTGGGACCCGAGGCCGAAGATCTGGAGGATCTGTACAGCAGGTATAAGGTGAGACATATAGGAACCATATAGAGACCCTATAGAGACCCCATAGAGACCCATAGGGATCTGTACAGCAGGTATAAGGTGAGACATATAGGAACCCTATAGACCCCATAGAAACCCCATAGAAACCCTATAGGAACCCCATAGGGATCTGTACAGCAGGTATAAGGTGAGACATATAGAAACCCTATAGGAAACCTATAGAAACCCTATAGAAACCCTATAGAAACCCCATAGGGATCTGTACAGCAGGTACAAGGTGAGACCCTATAGGAACCCTATAGAGACCCTATAGACACCATAGAGACCCATAGGGATCTGTACAGCAGGTATAAGGTGAGACCCTATAGAGACCCTATAGGAACCCTATAGAGACCCATAGGGGTCTGTACAGCAGGTATAAGGTGAGACCCTATAGAAACCATATAGACCCCATAGAAACCCTATAGGAACCCCATAGGGATCTGTACAGCAGGTATAAGGTGAGAGACCCTATAGAGACCATATAGGAACCCTATAGAGAACCTATAGAGACCCTATAGACACCATAGAGACCCTATAGAAACCCCATAGGGATCTGTACAGCAGGTATAAGGTGAGACCCTATAGAGACCCTATAGGAACCCTATAGAGACCCTATAGACACCATAGAGACACATAGAGACCCTATAGAAACCCCATAGGGATCTGTACAGCAGGTACAAGGTGAGAGACCCTATAGAAACCCTATAGGAACCCTATAGGGATCTGTACAGCAGGTACAAGGTGAGATACCCTATAGAAACCCTATAGAAACCCTCTAGGAACCCTATAGAGACCCTATAGAAACCCTATAAGAACCCTATAGAAACCCCATAGGGATCTGTACAGCAGGTACAAGGTGAGACCCTATAGAAACCCTATAGGAACCCTATAGAGACCCTATAGAAACCCTATAGAAACCCTATAGGAACCCCATAGGGATCTGTACAGCAGGTATAAGGTGAGACATATAGAAACCCTATAGGAACCCTATAGAGACCCCATAGAGACCCATAGGGATCTGTACAGCAGGTATAAGGTGAGAGACCCTATAGAGACCCTATAGGAGCCCTATAGGAACCCCATAGAGACCCATAGGGATCTGTACAGCAGGTATAAGGTGAGACCCTATAGGAACCCTATAGAGACCCTATAGAGACCCATAGGGATCTGTACAGCAGGTATAAGGTGAGACATATAGGAACCATATAGGAGCCCTATAGGAACCCCATAGGGATCTGTACAGCAGGTATAAGGTGAGAGACCCTATAGGAACCCTATAGACACCATAGGGATCTGTACAGCAGGTATAAGGTGAGACATATAGAAACCCTATAGGAACCCTATAGGAACCCCATAGAGACCCTATAGAAACCCTATAGACACCATAGGGATCTGTACAGCAGGTATAAGGTGAGAGACCCTATAGAGACCATATAGAGAACCTATAGGAACCCTATAGGAACCCTATAGACACCATAGAGACACATAGAGACCCTATAGAAACCCCATAGGGATCTGTACAGCAGGTATAAGGTGAGACATATAGAGACCCTATAGGAACCCTATAGGAACCCTATAGACCCCATAGAAACCCCATAGAAACCCTATAGAAACCCTATAGGAACCCTATAGACACCATAGAGACACATAGAGACCCTATAGAAACCCTATAGAAACCCCATAGGGATCTGTACAGCAGGTATAAGGTGAGACCCTATAGAAACCCTATAGAAACCCCATAGGGATCTGTACAGCAGGTATAAGGTGAGACCCTATAGAAACCCTATAGAAACCCCATAGGGATCTGTACAGCAGGTATAAGGTGAGACCCTATAGAAACCCTATAGAAACCCCATAGGGATCTGTACAGCAGGTATAAGGTGAGACCCTATAGAGACCCTATAGGAACCCTATAGGAACCCTATAGAGACACATAGAGACCCTATAGAAACCCTATAGGAACCCCATAGGGATCTGTACAGCAGGTATAAGGTGAGACATATAGGAACCCTATAGACCCCATAGAGACCCATAGGGATCTGTACAGCAGGTATAAGGTGAGAGACCCTATAGGAACCCTATAGAGACCCTATAGAAACCCTATAGGAACCCCATAGGGATCTGTACAGCAGGTATAAGGTGAGACCCTATAGGAACCCTATAGAGACCCTATAGACACCATAGAGACACATAGAGACCCTATAGAAACCCCATAGGGATCTGTACAGCAGGTACAAGGTGAGACATATAGAAACCCTATAGGAACCCTATAGGAACCCTATAGACACCATAGAGACACATAGAGACCCATAGGGACCCATAGACACCCATAGAGACACATAGAGACCCATAGAGACACATAGGGACCCATAGGGACACATAGATAGACATAGAGACACATAGAGATTAATAGAGTGCCCCCTAGAGGCTTGGAGGACTCATTGCAACCCATAGGGATTAATAGGGAACCATTGAGACACATAGAGACACATAGGGACCCATATATACCCCATATAACCCTATAAATCCTATAAAAATCCTATAAATCCCCTATAGAAACTCCAACAAGAGCTGCAGTTCCTGGAGGTTCAGGAGGAGCCACCCCATAGAAATAGGGACCCATAGAGACCCATAGGGATACATAGAGACCCATAGAGACCCATAGAGATTAATAGAGCGCCCCCTAGAGGCTCGGAGGACTCATTGCAACTCATAGGGATTAATAGGGAACCATTGCAACCCATAGAGACCCATAGAGATTAATAGAGCGCCCCCTAGAGGCTTGGAGGACTCATTGCAACCCATAGGGACCCATAGAGACACATAGAGATTAACAGTGCGCCCCCTAGAGGACTGGAGGACTCATTGCAACCCATAGGGATTAATAGGGAACTATTGCAACCCATAGAGAACCCATAGAGATTAACAGTGCGCCCCCTAGAGGCCTGGAGGACTCATTGCAATCCATAGAGACCCATAGAGACACATAGAGATTAATAGAGCGCCCCCTAGAGGCTCGGAGGACTCATTGCAACTCATAGGGATCCATAGGGACCCCATACCCTGTATAACCCTATAAATCCTATAAAATCCCCTATATATCCCATAGAAACTCCAACAAGAGCTGCAGTTCCTGGAGGTTCAGGAGGAGCCACCCCATAGACATAGGGACCCATAGAGACCCATAGAGACCCCATACCCTATAAATCCCCTATAAATCTTATAAATCCTATAAAATCCTATAAATCCTCTATAGAAACTCCAGCAGGAGCTGCAATTCCTGGAAGTGCAGGAGGAGCCACCCCATAGACACCCCATAGAGAACCATAGGGACCCATAGGGACCCATAGAGACCCATAGGGACCAATAGAGACCCATAGGGATACATAGAGACACATAGGGTTCCCATAGGGATCCATAGGGACCCATAGAGACACATAGGGACCCATAGAGACACATAGGGACCCATAGAGACCCATAGGGACCCATAGGGACACATAGAGAGACATAGGGACCCATAGAGACACATAGGGACCCATAGAGACACATAGGGACTAATAGAGACCAATAGAGACCCCATAGAGATTAATAGAGCGCCCCCTAGAGGCCTGGAGGACTCATTGCAACCCATAGAGACCCATAGAGACACATAGAGATTAATAGAGCGCCCCCTAGAGGACTGGAGGACTCATTGCAACCCATAGGGATTAATAGGGAACCATTGAGACACATAGGGACCCCATACCCTATAAATCCCCTATAAATCCTATAAAAATCCTGTAAATCCCCTATAGAAACTCCAACAAGAGCTGCAGTTCCTGGAGGTTCAGGAGGAGCCACCCCATAGAGACCCATAGACACCCCATAGACACCCCATAGGGACCAATAGAGACCCATAGGGACCCATAGAGACACATAGGGTTCCCATAGGGATCCATAGGGACTCATAGGGACCCATAGAGACCCGTAGGGACCCATAGGGACACATAGAGACCCCATAGGGACCCATAGAGACACATAGGGACTAATAGAGACCAATAGAGACCCCATAGAGATTAATAGAGCGCCCCCTAGAGGCTCGGAGGACTCATTGCAACCCATAGGGACCCGTAGAGACACATAGAGATTAACAGTGCGCCCCGTAGAGGCCTGGAGGACTCATTGCAACCCATAGGGATCCATAGGGACCCCATACCCTATAAATCCTATAAATCCTATAAAATCCCCTATATATCCCATAGAAACTCCAACAAGAGCTGCAGTTCCTGGAGGTTCAGGAGGAGCCACCCCATAGAGACCCCATAGACACCCATAGAGACCCATAGAGACCCATAGGGACACATAGAGACACATAGGGTTCCCATAGGGATCCATAGGGACTCATAGGGACCCATAGAGACCCATAGGGACCCATAGAGACACATAGAGACACATAGGGACTAATAGAGAACCCATAGAGACCCATAGGAACCCATAGGGACCCTTAGAGACACATAGAGAACCATAGAGACACATAGGGAATACATAGAGACCCATAGAGAGCCATAGGGACCCATAGGGACGCATAGAGACCCATAGAGAACACATAGAGATTAACAGTTCGCCCCCTAGAGGACTGGAGGACTCATTGCAACCCACAGGGGCCGACAGAGACACATAGAGATTAATAGAGCGCCCCCTAGAGGCCTGGAGGACTCATTGCAACTCATAGGGATTAATAGGGAACCATTGACACACATAGGGATCCATAGAGATTAATAGAGCGCCCCCTAGAGGCCTGGAGGACTCATTGCAACTCATAGGGACCCCATACCCTATAAATCCCCTATAAATCCCCTATAAATCCTATAAAATCCCCTATATATCCTATAGAAATTACAGCAGGAGCTGCAGTTCCTGGAGGTTCAGGAGGAGCCACCCCATAGACACCCCATAGACACCCATAGACACCCATAGAGACCCATAGGGATAAATAGAGACCCATAGAGACCCATAGAGACCCATAGGGACCCATAGAGACCCCATAGAGAACCATAGGGACCCATAGAGACCCCATAGGGACACATAGAGACACACAGGGACTAATAGAGACCAATAGAGACCCCATAGAGATTAATAGAGCGCCCCCTAGAGGCCTGGAGGACTCATTGCAATCCATAGGGACCCATAAAGACACATAGAGATTAATAGAGCGCCCCCTAGAGGCCTGGAGGACTCATTGCATCTCATAGGGACCCCATAACCTATAAATCCCCTATAAATCCCATATAAATCCTATAAAATCCTATAAATCCCCTATAGAAACTCCAGCAGGAGCTGCAGTTGCTGGAGGTTCAGGAGGAGCCACCCCATAGACACCCCATAGACACCCATAGACACCCATATGGACCCATAGGGACCCATAGGAACCCATAGGGACCCATAGAGACTCATAGAGACACATAGAGACACATAGGGACTAATAGAGACCAATAGAGAACCCATAAGAGCGCCCCCTAGAGGCTTGGAGGACTCATTGCAACCCATAGGGATTAATAGGGAACCATTGCAACCCATAGGGATCCATAGAGACACATAGAGATTAACAGTGCGCCTCCTAGAGGCCTGGATGACTCATTGCAGCCCATAGGGATTAATAGGGAACCATTGCAACCCATAGGGATCCATAGAGATTAATAGAGCGCCCCCTAGAGGCCTGGAGGACTCATTGCAACCCATAGGGATTAATAGGGAACCATTGAGAACCATAGAGATGAATGGAATGCCCCCTAGAGGCTCGGAGGACTCATTGCAACCCATAGAGACCAATAGGGACCCCATACCCTATAAATCCCCTATAAATCCCCTATAAATCCTATAAAATCCCCTATAAATCCCCTATAGAAACTCCAGCAGGAGCTGCAGTTCCTGGAGGTTCAGGAGGAGTACATCAAGGACGAGCAGAAGAACCTGAAGAAGGAATTTCTACACGCACAAGAAGAAGTGAAACGGATCCAAAGCATCCCACTGGTTATAGGGCAATTCCTGGAGGCCGTGGATCAGAACACGGCCATTGTAGGGTCAACTACAGGTATATGGGATCCTATATGGGGTTATAGGGTCTGTTATGGGATCCTATATGGGGTTATAGGGTCTGTTATGGGGTTATAGGGTCTGTTATGGGGTTATGGGATCCTATATGGGGTTATAGGGTCTGTTATGGGGTTATGGGATCCTATATGGGGTTATAGGGTCAGTTATGGGGTTATGGGATCCTATATGGGGTTATAGGGTCTGTTATGGGGTTATGGGATCCTATATGGGGTTATAGGGTCTGTTATGGGGTTATGGGATCCTATATGGGGTTATAGGGTCTGTTATGGGGTTATGGGATCCTATATGGGGTTAACAGAGATCCTATATGGGATTAACAGAGGGGGCGCTCTGTTAATCTCTTTGTTAATCTCTTTGGGTTCTCTATGGGTTGCAATGGTTCCCTATTAATCCCTATGGGTTGCAATGAGTCCTCCAGGCCTCTAGGGGGCGCACTGTTAATCTCTATGTGTCTCTATGTATCCCTATGGGTCTCTATGGGTCTGTTATGGGGTTATGGGATCCTATATGGGGTTATAGGGTCTGTTATGGGGTTATAGGGTCTGTTATGGGGTTATGGGATCCTATATGGGGTTATAGGGTCAGTTATGGGGTTATGGGATCCTATATGGGGTTATAGGGTCTGTTATGGGGTTATGGGATCCTATATGGGGTTAACAGAGATCCTATATGGGATTAACAGAGGGGGCGCTCTGTTAATCTCTTTGTTAATCTCTTTGGGTTCTCTATGGGTTGCAATGGTTCCCTATTAATCCCTATGGGTTGCAATGAGTCCTCCAGGCCTCTAGGGGGCGCACTGTTAATCTCTATGTGTCTCTATGTATCCCTATGGGTCTCTATGGGTCTGTTATGGGGTTATGGGATCCTATATGGGGTTATAGGGTCTGTTATGGGGTTATGGGATCCTATATGGGGTTATAGGGTCTGTTATGGGGTTATGGGATCCTATATGGGGTTATAGGGGCTGTTATGGGGTTATGGGATCCTATATGGGGTTATAGGGTCTGTTATGGGGTTATGGGATCCTATATGGGGTTATAGGGTCTGTTATGGGGTTACGGGATCCTATATGGGGTTATAGGGTCTGTTATGGGGTTATGGGATCCTATATGGGGTTATAGGGTCTGTTATGGGGTTATGGGATCCTATATGGGGTTATAGGGTCTGTTATGGGGTTATGGGATCCTATATGGGGTTATAGGGTCTGTTATGGGGTTATGGGATCCTATATGGGGTTATAGGGTCTGTTATGGGGTTATGGGATCCTATATGGGGTTATAGGGTCTGTTATGGGGTTATGGGATCCTATATGGGGTTATAGGGTCTGTTATGGGGTTATGGGATCCTATATGGGGTTATAGGGTCTGTTATGGGGTTATGGGATCCTATATGGGGTTATAGGGTCTGTTATGGGGTTATGGGATCCTCTATGGGGTTATAGGGTCTGTTATGGGGTTATGGGATCCTATATGGGGTTATAGGGTCAGTTATAGGGTCAGTTATAGGGTCTGTTATAGGGTCAGTTATGGGGTTATAGGGTCTGTTATAGGGTCTGTTATAGGGTCAGTTATGGGGTTATAGGGTCTGTTATAGGGTCTGTTATAGGGTCAGTTATAGGGTCTGTTATAGGGTCTGTTATAGGGTCAGTTATGGGGTTATAGGGTCTGTTATAGGGTCTGTTATAGGGTCAGTTATGGGGTTATAGGGTCTGTTATAGGGTCTGTTATAGGGTCTGTTATAGGGTCAGTTATGGGGTTATAGGGTCTGTTATAGGGTCTGTTATGGGGTTATGGGATTTATGGGGTTATAGGGTCTGTTATAGGGTCAGTTATGGGGTTATAGGGTTATAGGGTCTGTTATGGGGTTATAGGGTCAGTTATAGGGTCAGTTATAGGGTCAGTTATAGGGTCTGTTATAGGGTTATAGGGTCTGTTATAGGGTCTGTTATGGGGTTATAGGGTCTGTTATAGGGTCAGTTATGGGTTTATAGGGTCTGTTATAGGGTCTGTTATAGGGACAGTTATAGGGTCAGTTATAGGGTCAGTTATGGGGTTATGGGATCCTATATGGGGTTATGGGGTCTGTTATGGGGTTATGGGGTGGGTTATGGGGTTATAGGGTCTGTTATGGGGTCAACCACATGTACATGGGGTTATGGGGGACTCATTATGGGTCCCTTTGGGGTCCCTTATAGGGTCATTTTGGGGCCATTTTGGGTCTATTTGGGGTTTATTTTGGGTCAGCGCTGCTAGGTCCCATTCTGGGTCCCTTTAGGGTCCCTTATAGGGTCATTTTGGGTCCATTTTGGGTCAATTTTGGGTCGGTTTTGTTCCATTTTGGGTCCATTTGGGCCCATTTAGGTCCATTTTGGGTCCATTTTGGGTCAGTTTGGGTCCATTTTGGGTCAGTTTTCTTCCATTTTGGGTCAGTTTTGTTCCTTTTTGGGTCCAATTTGGGTCGGTTTTGTTCCAATTTGGGTCCATTTTGGGTCGGTTTTGTTCCATTTTGGCTCCATTTGGGTCCATTTTGGGTCGGTTTTGGTCCATTTTGGGTCAATTTTGGGTCGGTTTTCTTCCATTTTGGGTCAGTTTTGTTCCTTTTTGGGTCAATTTTGGGTCGGTTTTCTTCCATTTTGGGTCGGTTTTGTTCCATTTTGGGTCCATTTGGATCCATTTTGGTCCATTTTGGGCGCATTTTGTTCCATTTTGGGCCCATTTGGGCCCATTTAGGTCCATTCTGGGTCCATTTTGGGTCCATTTTATTCCATTTTAGGTCAGTTTTGTTCCATTTTGGGTTGATTTGGGTCCATTTTGGGCCCATTGGGGCCCATTTGGGCCCATTTAGGTCCATTTTGGGTCAATTTTGGGTCCATTTTGGGTCATTTTCCTTCCATTTTGGGTCAGGTTCCAATTACTACGTCCGTATATTGAGCACCATTGACCGTGAGCTGCTGAAGCCCAATGGGGCCGTTATGGGTCCATTTGGGGCCCATTTAGGTCCATTTTGGGTCCATTTTGGGTCAGTTTTCTTCCATTTTGGGTCAGTTTTGTTCCTTTTTGGGTCCAATTTGGGTCGGTTTTGTTCCAATTTGGGTCCATTTTGGGTCGGTTTTGGTCCATTTTGGGTCAATTTTGGGTCGGTTTTCTTCCATTTTGGGTCAGTTTTGTTCCTTTTTGGGTCCATTTTGGGTCGGTTTTCTTCCATTTTGGGTCCATTTGGGTCTATTTTGGGTCGGTTTTGTTCCATTTTGGGTCGATTTTGGTCCATTTTGGACCCATTTGGGCCCATTTGGGCCCATTTAGGTCCATTTTGGGTCCATTTTGGGTCAATTTAGGGTCATTTTCATTCAATTTTGGGTCATTTTCCTCAGGTTCCAATTACTACGTCCACATACTGAGCACCATTGACCGTGAGCTGCTGAAGCCCATTGGGGCCGTTATGGGTCCATTTGGGGCCCATTTAGGTCCATTTTGGGTCCATTTTGGGTCAGTTTGGGTCCATTTTGGGTCAGTTTTCTTCCATTTTGGGTCAGTTTTGTTCCTTTTTGGGTCCATTTTGGGTCGGTTTTGTTCCATTTTGGGTCCATTTGGGTCTATTTTGGGTCCATTTTGGTCCATTTTGGGTCTATTTTGGGTCCATTTAGGTCCATTTTGGGCCCATTTGGATCCATTTGGGTCCATTTTGGTCCATTCTGGGTCCATTTTGGGTCATTTTGGGTCCATTTTGGGTTGGTTTTGTTCCATTTGGGTTCATTTAGGTCCATTTTGGGTCAGTTTTGTTTCATTTTGGGTCCATTTGGGCCCATTTAGGTCCATTTTGGGTCGGTTTTGTTCCATTTTGGGTCAGTTTTGTTCCTTTTTGGGTCCATTTTGGGTCGGTTTTCTTCCATTTTGGGTCCATTTGGGTCTATTTTGGGTCGGTTTTGTTCCATTTTGGGTCCATTTGGGTCCATTTTGGGCCCATTTGGACCCATTTGGGTCCACTTGGGCCCATTTAGGTCCATTCTGGGTCCATTTAGGGTCAGTTTTGTTCCATTTTGGGTCATTTTGGGTCATTTTGCTCAGGTTCCAATTACTACGTGTGCATACTGAGCACCATTGACCGTGAGCTGCTGAAGCCCAATGGGGCCGTTATGGGTCCATTTTGGGTCAGTTTGGGTCCATTTTGGGTCAGTTTTCTTCCATTTTGGGTCAGTTTTGTTCCTTTTTGGGTCCAATTTGGGTCGGTTTTGTTCCATTTTGGCTCCATTTGGGTCCATTTTGGGTCGGTTTTGGTCCATTTTGGGTCAATTTTGGGTCGGTTTTCTTCCATTTTGGGTCAGTTTTGTTCCTTTTTGGGTCAATTTTGCGTCGGTTTTCTTCCATTTTGGGTCGGTTTTGTTCCATTTTGGGTCCATTTGGGTCCATTTGGGTCCATTTTGGGTTGGTTTTGTTCCATTTTGGGTCCATTTGGATCCATTTTGGTCCATTTTGGGCCCATTTAGGTCCATTTTGGGTCCATTTTGGGTCAATTTAGGGTCATTTTCATTCAATTTTGGGTCATTTTCCTCAGGTTCCAATTACTACGTGCGCATACTGAGCACCATTGACCGTGAGCTGTTGAAGCCCAATGGGGCCGTTATGGGTCCATTTGGGGCCCATTTAGGTCCATTTTGGGTCCATTTTGGGTCAGTTTTCTTCCATTTTGGGTCAGTTTTCTTCCATTTTGGGTCAGTTTTGTTCCTTTTTGGGTCCAATTTGGGTCGGTTTTGTTCCAATTTGGGTCCATTTTGGGTCGGTTTTGTTCCATTCTGGGTCCATTTGGGCCCATTTTGGGTCGGTTTTGTTCCAATTTGGGTCCATTTGGGTCTATTTAGGTCAATTTTGGGTCAGTTTTGTTCCATTTTGGGCCCATTTTGGCCCATTTAGGTCCATTCTGGGTCCATTTTAGGTTGGTTTTGTTCCATTTTTGGATCCATTTGGGGCCCATTTAGGTCCATTTAGGTCCATTTTGGGCCAATTTGGATCCATTTAGGTCCATTTTGGGCCCATTTGGATCCATTTAGGTCCATTTAGGTCCATTTGGGGTCCATTTTGGGTCTATTTTGTGGCCATTTTGGTTCGTTTTGGGCCCATTTGGATCCATTTGGGGCCCATTTAGGTCCATTTTGGGTCATTTTGGGTCCATTTTGGGTCAATTTCCTTCCATTTTGCTCAGGTTCTAATTACTATGTCCGCATACTGAGCACCATTGACCGTGAGCTGCTGAAGCCCAATGGGGCCGTTATGGGTCCATTTTGGGTACATTTAGGTCTATTTTGGGTCAGTTTTGGTCCATTTTGGACCCATTTGGGTCCATTTGGGCCCATTTAGGTCCATTCTGGGTCCATTTTGGGTCATTTTGGGTCCATTTTGGGTCATTTTCCTTCCATTTTCCTCAGGTTCCAATTACTACGTGCGCATACTGAGCACCATTGACCGTGAGCTGTTGAAGCCCAATGGGGCCGTTATGGGTCCATTTTGGGTCATTTTGGGTCAGTTTTGTTCCATTTTGGGTCATTTTGGGTCATTTTCCTCAGGTTCCAATTACTATGTCCGTATATTGAGCACCATTGACCGTGAGCTGCTGAAGCCCAACGCCTCCGTCGCCCTCCACAAACACAGCAACGCGCTGGTGGACGTGCTGCCCCCCGAGGCCGACAGCAGCATCATGATGCTCAGCTCCGGTATGGGGGGGAGAGACCCCCAAATATGGGGGGGAGACCCCAATATGGGGGGGGAGACCCCTATATGGGGCTGGGAGACCCCCAATGTGGGGCAGGGGGGGCTGGGAGACCCCCTATATGGGCTGGGAGACCCCCTATATGGGGATGGGAGGGGAAATGGGGGAGGAGACCCCCAATATGGGGGGGAGAGACCCCATATATGGGGGGGGAGACCCCCTATATGGGGCAGGGGGGGCTGGGAGACCCCCTATATGGGGATGGGAGGGGAAATGGGGGGGGAGACCCCTATATGGGGGGGGAGACCCCAATATGGGGGGGAGACCCCCTATGTGGGGGGGAGAGACCCCAATATGGGGGGGAGAGACCCCTATATGGGGGGGAGACCCCCTATATGGGGGTGGGAGGGGATATGGGGGGATATGGGGGGGAAATGGGGGAATTTGGGGGGGGATATGGGGGGGAAATGGGGCTTTGAGGCTGACAGCAGCATCATAATGCTCAGCTCTGGTATGGGGGGGAGACCCCCTATATGGGGGGGGGAGACCCCAATATGGGGGGGGAGACCCCATATATGGGGGGGAGAGACCCCCTATGTGGGGATGGGGGGGGATATGGGGGGATTTGGGGGGGAAATGGGGGGATATGGGGGGGATTTGGGGGGAAATGGGGCTTTGAGGCTGACAGCAGCATCATGATGCTCAGCTCCGGTATGGGGGGGAGACCCCCAATATGGGGGGGAGACCCACTATATGGGGGGGGGAGACCCCAATATGTGGGGGGAGACCCCCTATATGGGCGGGGAGACCCCCTATATGGGGCAGGGGGGGCTGGGAGACCCCCTATATGGGGATGGGAGGGGAAATGGGGGCGGAGACCCCTATATGGGGGGGGAGACCCCATATATGGGGGGGAGAGACCCCCTATGTGGGCTGGGAGACCCCCTATATGGGGGGGAGACCCCAATATGGGGGGGGAGACCCCCTATGTGGGGTGTGAGACCCCCTATATGGGGCAGGGGGGGCTGGGAGACCCCCTATATGGGCTGGGAGACCCCCTATATGGGGCAGGGGGGGCTGGGAGACCCCCTATATGGGGATGGGAGGGGAAATGGGGGGGGAGACCCCTAATATGGGCTGGGAGACCCCCTATGTGGGGGCGGGGGGGGTTGGGAGACCCCCTATGTGGGGATGGGAGGGGATATGGGGGAGGGTCTGGGGGGGATATGGGGGGATATGGGGTGGATATGGGTGGATATGGGGGGATTTGGGGTGGATATGGGGGGATTTGGGGTGGATATGGGGGGGATATGGGGGGATTTGGGGGGGATTTAGAAGGATTTGGGTGGGATATGGGGGGGATATGGGGTGGATATGGGGGGATATGGGGTGGATATGGGGGGATTTGGGTGGGATATGGGGGGATTTGGGGTGGATATGGGGGGATATGGGGGGATATGGGGGGATTTGGGGGGGATATGGGGGGGGATTTGGGGTTATATGGGGGGATATGGGGGAATTTGGGGGGATATGGGGTTATATGGGGTTATATGGGGGGATATGGGGTTATATGGGGGTATATGGGGTTATATGGGGGTATATGGGGTTATATGGGGGTATATGGGGTTATATGGGGGGATATGGGGTTATATGGGGGTATATGGGGTTATATGGGGGGATATGGGGTTATATGGGGGTATATGGGGTTATATGGGGGGCTATGGGGGGATATGTGGGTCCTGACCCCATGTTATTTCCCCTATTAGACCAGAAGCCGGATGTGATGTACGCAGACATCGGGGGGATGGACATCCAGAAACAGGAGGTGAGGGAGGCCGTGGAGCTGCCACTGACACACTTCGAGCTCTATAAACAGGTATAGGATATATAGGGTCTATATAGGGTCTATATGGGGTTATATGGGGTTATAAGGGGTTATATGGGGTTATATGGGGGGATATGGGGTTATATGGGGTTATATGGGGTCTATATGGGGTTATATGGGGTTATATGGGGGGATATGGGGTTATATGGGGTTATATGGGGTCTATATGGGGTTATATGGGGTTATATGGGGGGATATGGGGTTATATGGGGTTATATGGGGTCTATATGGGGTTATATGGGGTTATATGGGGAGGCCGTGGAGCTGCCACTGACACACTTCGAGCTCTATAAACAGGTATATGGGGTTATATGGGATATATAGGATATATAGGGTTATATGGGGTTATATGGGGTCTAAATGGGGTTATATGGGGTCTATATGGGGGGATATGGGGGGATATGGGGTCTATATGGGTCTATATGGGGTTATATGGGTCTATATGGGGTTATATGGGGGGATATGGGGTTATATGGGGTTATATGGGGTCTGTATGGGGTTATATGGGGTTATATTGGGTTATATGGAGTTATATGGGGTTATATGGGGTCTATATGGGGTTATATGGGTGTATATGGGGTTATATGGGGTTATATGGGGGGATATGGAGTCTATATGGGGTTATATGGGGTTATATGGGGTCTATATGGGGTTATATGGGGGGATATGGGGTTATATGGGGTTATATGGGGTTATATGGGATTATATGGGGTCTATATGGGGTCTATATGGAGTCTATATGGGGTTATATGGGGTTATATGGGGTCTATATGGGGTTATATGGGGTTATATGGGGTCTATATGGGGTTATATGGGGTCTATATGGGGTCTATATGGGGTTATATGGGGTCTATATGGGGTTATATGGAGGGATATGGGGTTCTATGGGGGGATATGGGGGGATATGGGGTCTATATGGGGTTATATGGGGTTATATGGGGGGATATGGGGTTATATGGGGTTATATGGGGTTATATGGAGGGATATGGGGTTCTATGGGGGGATATGGGGGGATATGGGGTCTATATGGGGTTATATGGGGGGATATGGGGTTATATGGGGTTATATGGGGGGATATGGGGTCTATATGGGGTTATATGGGGTTATATGGGGTTATATAGGGTCTGTATGGGGTTATATGGGGTTATATGGGGTTATATGGGGTTTATATGGGGTCTATATGGGGTTATATGGGGTTATATGGGGGTATATGGGGTCTATATGGGGTTATATGGGGTTATATGGGGTCTGTATGGGGTCTATATGGGGTTATATGGGGTTATATGGGGTCTATATGGGGTTATATGGGGTTATATGGGGTTATATGGGGTCTATATGGGGTTATATGGGGTTATATGGGGTCTGTATGGGGTCTATATGGGGTTATATGGGGTCTATATGGGATTATATGGGGTTATATGGGGTTATATGGGGGGATATGGGGTTATGTGGGGTCTATATGGGGTTATATGGGGTTATGTGGGGTCTATATGGGGTTATATGGGGTTATATGGGGTCATATGGGGTCTATATGGGGGTATATGGGGTCTGTATGGGGTTATATGGGGTTATATGGGATTTATAGGGTCTATATGGGGTTATGTGGGTCTATATGAGGTTATATAGGGTCTATATGGGGTTATATGGGGTCCATATGGGGTCTATATGGGATCAGTGGTGTCCTTATGGGGTTCTTATGGGGCTGTTGTACTCTATGGGGTCCTTATGGGGTCTGTGGGGTCTATGTGGTCCTTATGGGGTGTTTATGGGGTCACTGTGCTCTATGGGGTGTTATGGGGTGTTATGGGGTCTCTGTGGTGTTATGGGGTGTGTGTGGTTGTGTGTGGTCCTTATGGGGTCTATGGGGTCTATGGGGTCTATATGGTCCTTATGGGGTCTATGGGGTCTATATGGTCCTTATGGGGTGTTTATGGGGTCTATGGGGTCTATATGGTTCTTATGGGGTGTTTATGGGGTCTATGGGGTATTATGGGGTCTATGTGGTCCTTATGGGGTGTTTATGGGGTCTATGGGGTATTATGGGGTCTATGGGGTCTGTGTGGTCCTTATGGGGTGTTTATGGGGTCACTGTGCTCTATGGGGTGTTATGGGGTCCTTATGGGGTCTATGGGGTCTATGTGGTCCTTATGGGGTGTTTATGGGGTCTATGGGGTATTATGGGGTCTATGGGGTCTGTGTGGTCCTTATGGGGTGTTTATGGGGTCACTGTGCTCTATGGGGTGTTATGGGGTCCTTATGGGGTCTATGGGGTCTATATGGTCCTAATGGGGTGTTTATGGGGTCTATGGGGTATTATGGGGTCTATGGGGTCTATATGGTCCTTATGGGGTGTTTATGGGGTCTATGGGGTCTCTATGGTCCTTATGGGGTGTTTATGGGGTCGCTACAGATCGGGATCGACCCCCCCCGCGGTGTCCTGATGTACGGCCCCCCCGGCTGCGGGAAAACCATGTTGGCCAAGGCTGTGGCGCATCACACCACAGGTGGGGGATATGGGGTGATATGGGGTGTTATGGGGTTATGGGGTGTTATAGGGTCCTTATGGGGTCCTAATGGGGTCCTTATGGGGTCCTTATGGGGTCCTTATGGGGTTATGGGGTTATGGGGTCCTTATGGGGTCCTTATAGGGTCCTTATGGGGTTATGGGGTCCTTATAGGGTCCTTATGGGGTTATGGGGTCCTTATGGGGCCTTATGGGGTCCTTATGGGGTCCTTATGGGGTCCTTATGGGGTCCTTATAGGGTCCTTATGGGGTCCTTATGGGGTTATGGGGTCCTTATGGGGTCCTTATAGGGTCCTTATAGGGTCCTTATGGGGTTATGGGGTTATAGGGTCCTTATGGAGTCCTTATGGGGTTATGGGGTCCTTATGGGGTTATGGGGTCCTTATGGGGTGTTATAGGGTCCTTATGGGGTCCTTATGGGGTCCTTATGGGGTTATGGGGTCCTTATGGGGTCCTTATGGGGTTATGGGGTCCTTATGGGGTTATGGGGTCCTTATAGGGTCCTTATGGGGTCCTTATGGGGTTATGGGGTTATGGGGTCCTTATGGGGTCGTTATGGGGTCCTTATAGGGTCCTTATGGGGTCCTTATGGGGTTATGGGGTTATGGGGTCCTTATGGGGTCCTTATGGGGTTATGGGGTCCTTATGGGGTCCTTATGGGGTTATGGGGTCCTTATAGGGTCCTTATGGGGTCCTTATAGGGTCCTTATGGGGTCCTTATGGGGTTATGGGGTCCTTATAGGGTCCTTATGGGGTCCTTATGGGATCCTTATGGGGTTATGGGGTCCTTATAGGGTCCTTATGGGATCCTTATGGGGTTATGGGGTCCTTATGGGGTTATGGGGTCCTTATAGGGTCCTTATGGGGTCCTTATGGGGTTGTAGGGTTTTAATAGGATCCTTGAGGTTCTTATGGGGTCTATGGCGTCTTTGAGGTGCTTATGGGGTCTTTATGGGTCCTTATAGGGTCCTTATGGGGTCCTTATGGGTCTTATGGGGTCTTAATGGATCCTTGAGTTCCTTATGGGGTCAGTGGGGTCTTATGGGGTCCTTATGGGTCTTATGGGGTCTTAGGGTGTCTTTGGGTCTTAAGGTTCTTATGGGGTCTTTGAGGCCCTTATGGGGTCTTTGGGTGTCTATGGGGTCTTAGGGTGTCTATGGGGTCTATGGGGGTCCTTGAGGTTCTTATGGGGTCTTTGAGGTTCTTATGGGGCCTTAGGGTGTCTATGGGGTCTGTGGGGGTCCTTGAGTTCCTTATGGGGTCCTTATGGGTCTTATGGGGTCTTAGGGTGTCTATGGGTTCCTTGAGGTTCTTATGGGGTCTTTGAGGCCCTTATGGGGTCTTAGGGTGTCTATGGGGTCTATGAGGGTCTTTGAGGTTTTTATGGGGTCTTATGGGTTTTTGAGGTTCTAATGGGGTCCTTAAGGGTCTTATGGGATCCTTGAGTTCCTTATGGGGTCTTTATGGGTCTCATGGGGTTTTTGAGGTTCTTATGGGGTCCTTATGGGTCTTATGGGGTCTTATGGGATCCTTGAGGTTCTTATGGGGTCAGTGGGGTCTTGTGGGGTCCATGGGGGTCATTGAGGTTCTTATGGGGTCTTATGGGTTTTTGAGGTTCTTATGGGATCCTGGAGGTTCTTATGGGGTCTTTGAGGTCCTTATGGGGCCTTATGGGGTCGTAGGGTTTTAATAGGATCCTTGAGGTTCTTATGGGGTCTTTGGGTGTCTATAGGGTCTTTGAGGTTCTTATGGGGTCTTTGAGGCCCTTATGGGGTCTTTGGGTGTCTATGGGGTCTTAGGGTGTCTATGGGGGTCCTTGAGGTTCTTATGGGGTCAGTGGGGTCTTGTGGGGTATTTGAGGCCCTTATGGGGTCTTAGGGTGTCTATGGGGTCTATGGGGGTCTTTGAGGTTCTTATGGGGTCTTTGAGGTTCTTATGGGATCCTGGAGGTTCTTATGGGGTCTTTGAGGCCCTTATGGGGTCTTAGGGTGTCTATGGGGTCTGTGGGGGTCTTTGAGGTTCTTATGGGGTCCTGTGTCCCCCATACAGCGGCCTTTATCCGGGTGGTGGGCTCGGAGTTTGTGCAGAAGTATTTGGGGGAGGGTCCGCGCATGGTGCGCGACGTTTTCCGCCTGGCCAAGGAGAACGCGCCCGCCATCATCTTCATCGACGAGATCGACGCCATCGCCACCAAGCGCTTCGACGCACAGACCGGAGGTATGGGGTCCATACATTCACCCTATATAGGATTGTATATGGGATTGTATATGGGATTGTATATGGGAGCCATAATGGGGCTGTAATGGGATCATATATGGGGCAGTAATGGGACCCCATCGCCACCAAGCGCTTCGACACACAGACAGGAGGTATGGGGTCCATACATTCACCCTATATGGGAATGTATATGGGATCATATATGGGAGCTATAATGGGGTCATGTATGGGATTGTATATGGGATCATATATGGGAACCTAATGGGGCGGTATAGGTCCCCATCGCCACCAAGTGCTTTGACACAAAGACCGGAGGTATGGGATCCATACATTGACCCTATATGGGAACGTATAGGGGATCATGTATGGGATTGTATATGGGATCATATATGGGATTGTATATGGGAGCTGTAATGGGATCATATATGGGAGCCCTAATGGGACCCCATTACCACCAAGCGCTTCGATGCGCAGACAGGAGGTATGGGATCCATACATTCACCCTATAGGGGAACGTATAGGGGATCATATATGGGATTGTATATGGAGCCCTAATAGGGCGGTAATGGGATCATATATGGGGCAGTAATGGGACCCCATCGCTACCAAGCGCTTCGACGCGCAGACAGGAGGTATGGGGTCCATACATTCACCCTATAGGGGAACGGATATGGGATCGTATATGGGATCATGTATAGGATTGTATATGGGATCATATATGGGAACCTAATGGGGCTGTATTGGGATCCCATCGCCACCAAGTGCTTCGATGCGCAGACCGGAGGTATGGGGTCCATACATTCACCCTATATGGGAACGTATATATGGGATTGTATATGGGATTGTATATGGGAGCCTTAATGGGAATCCTAATGGGGCTGTAATGGGACCCCATCGCCACCAAGCGCTTCGACGCGCAGACCGGAGGTATGGGATCCATACATTGACCCTATAGGGGAACGTATATGGGGGCCATAATGGGAACCCAAATGGGAATCCTAATGGGGCTGTAATGGGATAATATATGGGAGCAATAATGGGATCGTATATGGGAGCCCTAATGGGACCCCATCGCCACCAAGCGCTTCGACGTGCAGACTGGAGGTATGGGATCCATACATTGACCCTATAGGAGAACGGATATGGGATTGTATATGGGGTCATATATGGGATTGTGTATGGGGTCATGTATGGGATTGTGTATGGGATTGTATATGGGACCCCATCGCTACCAAGCGCTTCAACGCCCAGACAGGAGGTATGGGGTCCATACATTCACCCTATATGGGAACGTATATGGGATCATATATGGGATTGTATATGGGATCATATATGGGATTGTATATGGGATCATATATGGGATTCTATATGGGAGTTCTAATAGGAATCCTAATGGGGCTGTAATGGGATCATATATGGGAGCCCTAATGGGACCCCATCGCCACCAAGCGCTTCGACGCACAGACAGGAGGTATGGGGTCCATACATTCACCCTATAGGGGAACGGATATGGGATCATATATGGGGTCATATATGGGATTGTGTATGGGGTCATAATGGGATCATATATGGGAGCCCTAATGGGGTGGTAATGGGACCCCATCGCCACCAAGCGCTTCGACGCCCAGACCAGAGGTATGGGATCCATACATTGACCCTATAGGGGAACGTATAGGGGATCATATATGGGAGCTATAATGGGGTCATGTATGGGATTGTATATGGGATCATATATGGGAACCTAATGGGGCAGTATTGGGACCCCATCGCCACCAAGCGCTTCGACGCCCAGACAGGAGGTATGGGGTCCATACATTCACCCTATAGGGGAACGTATAGGGGATTGTATATGGGATTGTATATGGGATTGTGTATGGGATTGTATATGGGATTGTGTATGGGATTGTATATGGGACCCTAATGGGACCCCATCGCCACCAAGCGCTTCGACGCACAGACAGGAGATATGGGGTCCATACATTCACCCTATAGGGGAACGGATAGGGGATCATGTATGGGAGTTATAATGGGGTCATGTATGGGATCATATAGGGGAATCCTAATGGGGCTGTAATGGGATCATATATGGGGCAGTAATGGGACCCCATCGCCACCAAGCGCTTCGATGCCCAGACCGGAGGTATGGGGTCCATACATTCACCCTATAGGGGAACGTATATATGGGATTGTATATGGGATTGTATATGGGATCATATATGGGAGCCCTAATGGGACCCCATCGCCACCAAGCGCTTTGACGCGCAGACTGGAGGTATGGGGTCCATACATTCACCCTATATGGGAACGTATATATGGGATTGTATATGGGAGTTATAATGGGGTCATATATGGGATTGTATATGGGATCGTATATGGGAGCCATAATGGGACCCCATCGCCACCAAGCGCTTCGACGCCCAGACAGGAGGTATGGGGTCCATACATTCACCCTATAGGGGAACGTATATATGGGATCATATATGGGAGCTATAATGGGGTCATATATGGGATTGTATATGGGATCATATATGGGAGCCCTAATGGGACCCCATCGCCACCAAGCGCTTCGACGCGCAGACTGGAGGTATGGGGTCCATACATTGACCCTAAAGGGGAACGTATAGGGGATTGTATATTGGATCGTATATGGGATTGTATATGGGACCGTATATGGGATTGTATATGGGATCGTATATGGGAACCTAATGGGACCCCATCGCCACCAAGCGCTTCGACGCCCAGACAGGAGGTATGGGGTCCATACATTCACCCTATAGGGGAACGGATATGGGATCATGTATGGGATTGTATATGGGCCCATATATGGTGCCCTAATGGGATGATAGCTGTCCCCATACATGACCCTATTACCCCATACATGACCCTATAACTCCATACGTCCCTATACATGACCCTATTACCCCATACGTCCCTATACATGACCCTATTACCCCATACGTCCCTATACATGACCCTATAACCCCATACGTCCCTATATATGACCCTATAACCCCATACATGACCCTATTACCCCATACGTCCCTATACATGACCCTATTACCCCATACGTCCCCATACATGACACTATTACCCCATACGTCCCTATACATGACCCTATTACCCCATACGTCCCTATATATGACCCTATTACCCCATACGTCCCCATATATGACCCTATAACCCCATACGTCCCCATACATGACCCTATTACCCCATACATGACCCTATTACCCCATATATGACCCTATAACCCCATACGTCCCTATACATGACCCTATAACCCCATACGTCCCTATACATGACCCTATATCCCCATACGTCCCTATACATGACCCTATATCCCCATACGTCCCTATACATGACCCTATATCCCCATACGTCCCTATACATGACCCTATTACCCCGTACGTCCCTATATATGACCCTATTACCCCATACGTCCCTATACATGACCCTATTACCCCATACATGACCCTATAACCCCATACGTCCCTATATATGACCCTATTACCCCATACATGACCCTATAACCCCATACGTCCCTATACATGACCCTATTACCCCATACATGACCCTATTACCCCATACGTCCCTATACATGACCCTATTACCCCATACATGACCCTATTACCCCATATATGACCCTATAACCCCATACGTCCCTATACATGACCCTATTACCCCATACATGACCCTATTACCCCATACGTCCCCATACATGACCCTATTACCCCATATGTCCCTATATATGACCCTATTACCCCATACGTCCCTATACATGACCCTATAACCCCATACGTCCCCATACATGACCCTATTACCCCATACATGACCCTATTACCCCATATATGACCCTATATCCCCACACGTCCCTATATATGACCCTATTACCCCATATATGACCCTATATCCCCACACGTCCCTATATATGACCCTATATCCCCATACGTCCCTATATAGCTGACCGGGAGGTGCAGCGCATCCTGCTGGAGCTGCTCAACCAGATGGACGGCTTCGACCAGAACGTCAACGTCAAGGTGGGACCCTATAGCACCCTATAGCACCCTATTGAACCCTATAGCACCCTGTGGCACCCTATAGCACCCTATAGATACCCTATGGCACCCTATAGCACCCTATAGACACCCTATGGCACCCTATGGCACCCTATAGCACCCTATAGACACCCTATGGTACCCATTGCCCCCTTGCAGGTGATCATGGCCACTAACCACGCCGACACGCTGGATCCGGCCCACACTGACCCCATATAGACCCCACTGACCCCATAGAAACCCCATTGACCCCATAGATACCCCACTGACCCCATAGATCCCCCATTGCCCCATAAGAAACCCCACTGACCCCATAGAGCCCCCATTGCCCCCATTGCCCCATAAGAAACCCCACTGACCCCATAGATCCCCCCTTGCAGGTGATCATGGCCACTAACCGGGCCGACACGCTGGATCTAGCCCCCACTGACCCCATAGAGCCCCCACTGACCCCAAGAGACCCCAATACCCCCATTGACCCCATAAAAACCCCACTGACCCCATAGATATCCCAATAACCCCATAGAGATCCCAGTAACCCCATAGAGACCCCAATGACCCCACAGAGACTCCACTGATCCCATTGGCCCCATAGAGACCCCAATAACCCCATAGAGACCCCACTGACCCTATAGAGATCCCAGTAACCCCATAGATCCCCATTGCCCCCTTGCAGGTGATCATGGCGACTAACCGCGCGGACACGCTGGATCCGGCCCACACTGACCCCATAGAGATCCCAATAACCCCATAGACCCCACTGACCCTATAAAAAACCCCACTGACCCCATAGATCCCCCATTGCCCCCATTGCCCCATAAGAAACCCCACTGACCCCATAGATCCCCCCTTGCAGGTGATCATGGCCACTAACCGGGCCGACACGCTGGATCTAGCCCCCACTGACCCCATAGAGATCCCAATACCCCCATTGACCCCATAAAAACCCCACTGACCCCATAGAGATCCCAATAACCCCATAGAGACCCCACTGACCCCATATAGACCCCACTGACCCCATATAGACCCCACTGACCCCATAGATCCCCCATTGCCCCCATAGAGACCCCAATGACCCCATAGAGACCCCACTGACCCCATAAAAAACCCCACTGACCCCATAGAGACTCCACTGATCCCATAAATACCCCAGTGTCCCCATAGAGACCCCAGTGACCCCATAGAGACCCCTCAGAGACCCCAGTGACCCCATACAGACCCCACTGGCCCCATAGGGACCCCAGTAACCCCATATAGACCCCAATAACCCCATAGAGATCCCAGTGACCCCATAGAGACCTCTCAGAGACCCCAATGACCCCATAGAGACTCCACTGATCCCATTGGCCCCATAGAGACCCCACTGACCCCATATAGACCCCAATAACCCCATAGAGACCCCATAAAAACCCCATTGCCCCCCACTGCAGGTGATCATGGCCACTAACCGCGCCGACACGCTGGATCCTGCCCTGCTGCGTCCGGGTCGTTTGGATCGTAAAATCGAATTCCCGTTACCCGACAGACGCCAAAAACGGCTCATTTTCTCCACCATCACCGGCAAAATGAACCTGTCCGACGAGGTGGATCTCGAGGACTGTATCCTATAGGGGGATATAGGGTCAATGGGGGATATGGGGGTATTGGGGTCAATGGGGACTATGGGGGTATTGGGGTCAATGGGGACTATGGGGGTATTGGGGACATTGGGGTCTATGGGGGCATTGGGGTCTATGGGGGTATTGGGGTCAATGGGGCAAAATGAACCTGTCCGACGAGGTGGATCTCGAGGACTGTATCCTATAGGGGCCCTATTGGGGTCAATGGGGGATATGGGGGTATTGGGGTCAATGGGGACTATGGGGCCAAAGGGGGCATTGGGGTCAATGGGGGTATTGGGGTCAATGGGGACATTGGGGTCTATGGGGGTGATGGGGTCAATGGGGGTATTGGGGTCTATGGGGTCAATGGGGGCTATGGGGCTATGGGGTCAATGGGGGCATTGGGGTCAATGGGGGCTATGGGGTCAATGGGGGTATTGGGGTCTATGGGGTCAATGGGGGCTATGGGGCTATGGGGTCAATGGGGGCATTGGGGTGTATGGGGGTAATGGGGTCAATGGGGGCTATGGGGACTATGGGGTCAATGGGGGTATTGGGGTCAATGGGGGCTATGGGGGTATTGAGGTCAATGGGGACTATGGGGTCTATGGGGTCAATGGGGGCATTAGGGTGTATAGGGGTATTGGGGTCAATGGGCACTATGGGGTCAATGGGGGCTATGGGGGTATTGGGGTCTATGGGGACTATGGGGTGTATTGGGGTCAATAGGGGCTATGGGGACTATGGGGTCAATGGGGGTATTGGGGTCAATGGGGGCTATGGGGGTATTGAGGTCAATGGGGGCTATGGGGTCTATGGGGTCAATGGGGGCATTAGGGTGTATAGGGGTATTGGGGTCTATGGGGGCTATGGGGGTAATGGGGTCAATGGGGGCATTGGGGTGTATGGGGGTATTGGGGTCAATGGGGACATTGGGGTCTATGGGGGTGATGGGGTCAATGGGGGCTATGGGGTCAATGGGGGCTATGAGGTCAATGGGGACATTGGGGTCTATGGGGTCAATGGGGGTATTGGGGTCAATGGGGGCTATGGGGTCAATGGGGTCAATGGGGACTATGAGGGCGTTGGGGGTAATGGGGTCAGTGGGGTTAATGGGGTCTATGGGCGCTATGGGGTCAATGGGGGCATTGGGGTCTATGGGGTCAATGGGGGCTATGGGGGTATTGAGGTCAATGGGGGCTATGGGGTCAATGGGGGCTATGGGGGTAATGGGGTCAATGGGGGCTATGGGGGTATTGGGGTCAATGGGGCAAAATGAACCTGTCCGACGAGGTGGATCTGGAGGACTGTTTCCTATAGGGCCCTATTGGGGTCAATGGGGATGATGGGGGCTATGGGGGCTATGGGGTTAATGGTGGCAATGGGGTCAATAGGGGTATTGGGGTTAATGGGGGTATTGGGGTGTATGGGGGTGATGGGGTCTATGGGGTCAATGGGGGCATTGGGGGTAATGGGGGCTATGGACACTATGGGGTCAATGGGGGCATTGGGGTCTATGGGGTCAATGGGGGTATTGGGGGCTATGGGGTCAATGGGGGCTATGGGGTCAATGGGGTCTATGGGCTCAATAGGGGTATTGGGGTCTATGGGCGCTATGGGGTCAATGGGGCTATGGGGTCAATGGGGGTATTGGGGTCTATGGGCGCTATGGGGTCAATGGGGCTATGGGGTCAATGGGGGTATTGGGGTCTATGGGGTCAATGGGGGTATTGGGGGCAGTGGGGGCTATGGGGTCAATGGGGGCTATGGGGGCTATGGGGTGAATGGGGTCAGTGGGGGCTATGGGGGCTATGGGGGTATTGGGGTCAGTAGGGCAAAATGAACCTGTCCGACGAGGTGGATCTGGAGGACTGTATCCTATAGGGGGATATAGGGTCAATGGGGCTATGGGGTCAATGGGGGTAATGGGGGCTATGGGGTCAATAGGGGTAATGGGGGCTATGGGGACTATGGGATCAATAGGGGTATTGGGGTCAATGGGGGCTATGGGGGTATTGGGGGTCAGTGGGGGCTATGGGGTCAATGGGGGCTATGGGGTCAATAGGGGTATTGGGGTCAATGGGGGCATTGGGGTCTATGGGGGCTATGGGGGTATTGGGGTCAATGGGGGTATTGGGGTCAGTGGGGGCATTGGGGGTAATGGGGTCAATAGGGGTATTGGGGTCAATGGGGACTATGGGGTTAATGGGGGCTATGGGGTGAATGGGGTCAGTGGGGGCTATGGGGGCTATGGGGGCATTGGGGTCTATGGGGGCATTGGGGTCTATGGGGGCTATGGGGGTAATGGGGGCAATGGGGTCAATGGGGGATATGGGGTCAATAGGGGTATTGGGGTAATGGAGGATATGGGGTCAATGGGGTCAATAGGGGTATTGGGGGTAATGGGGGCATTGGGGTCAGTGGGGGCTATGGGGTCAATGGGGGCATTGGGGTCTATGGGGGCTATGGGGTCAATAGGAACCCATTGGGGTGAATGGGGTCAATGGGGACCCATTGGGGTCTATGAGGTCAGTGGGGTCTATGGGGCAAAATGAACCTGTCCGAGGAGGTGGATCTCGAGGACTGTATCCTATAGGGGGATATAGGGTCAATGGGGCTATGGGGTCAATAGGGGTATTGGGGTTAATGGGGGTATTGGGGTGTATGGGGGTGATGGGGTCTATGGGGTCAATGGGGCCTATGGGGTCAGTGAGGGCTATGGGGTCAATGGGGGTCTATGAGGTCAATAGGAACCCATTGGGGTCTATGGGGTCAATGGGGACCCATTGGGGTCAATGGGGTCAATGGGGACCCATTGGGGTCTATGGGGTTAATGGGGACCCAGTGGGGGTATGGGGTCAGTGGGGGCTATGGGGGTATTGGGGTCTATGGGCGCTATGGGGTCAATGGGGGCTATGGGGTCTATGGGGGCTATGGGGTGAATGGGGTGAATGGGGTCTATGGGGCCAATAGTGACACTGGGGTCTATGGGGGCTATGGGGTCTATGGGGGTAATGGGAGTATTGGGGTCAGTGGGGGCATTGGGGGTAATGGGGACATTGGGGTCAATGGGGGCTATGGGGTCAATGGGGGTATTGGGGTCTATGGGCGCTATGGGGTCAATGGGGACATTGGGGTCAATGGGGGCTATGGGGACTATAGGGACCCATTGGGGTCTATGGGGTCAGTGGGGTCAATTGGGTTCAATGGGGTCAATAGGGACCCATTGGGGTCTGTGGGGTCTATGGGGACCCATTGGGGTCTATGGGGTCAATGGGGGCTATGGGGTCTATGGAGTCAATAGGGGCATTGGGGGTAATGGGGTCAATGGGGGTATTGGTGTCAATAGGGACCCATTGGGGTCAATGGGGTCAATGGGGCCATTGGGGTCAATGAGGAGCCCCCTCCCCCCCCCCTTTTCCTTCACCCCGACCCCCAGATGTGGCCCGACCCGATAAGATTTCGGGAGCCGACATCAACTCCATCTGCCAGGAGGTGGGTTATGGGGGATATGGGGTGTGATATGGGGTGGGATATGGGGGGATATGGGGTCCCTATGGGGCTCTATGGGGCTCTATGGGGTCCCTATGGGGCTCTGTGGGGTCTATGGGGTCCCTATGGAGCTCTATGGGGTCCCTATGGGGTTCTATAGGTCTCTGTGGGGTCTATGGGGTCCCTATGGGGGGATATGGGAGCTCTATGGGGTCCCTATGGGGTTCTATAGGTCTCTATGGGGTCCCTATGGGGTTCTATAGGGCTCTATGGGGTCCCTGTGAGGCTCTGTGGGGTTCTATAGGTCTCTATGGGGCTCTATGGGGTCCCTATGGGGGGATATGGGGGCTCTATGGGGTCCCTGTGGGTCTCTATGGGGTCCCTATGGGGTTCTATGGGGCTCTGTGGGTCTCTATTGGGTCCCTGTGGGGTTCTATAGGGCTCTATGGGGCTCTATGGGGTCCCTGTGGGTCTCTATGGGGTCCCTATGGGGTTCTATAGGTCTCTATGGGGCTCTATGGGGTCCCTATGGGGTTCTATAGGTCTCTATGGGGCTCTATGGGGTCTCTATGGGGTTCTATAAGGCTCTATGGGGTCCCTGTGGGTCTCTATGGGGTCCCTATGGGGTTCTATAGGTCTCTATGGGGTCCCTATGGGGTTCTGTAGGGCTCTGTGGGTCTCTGTGGGGTCCCTATGGGGTTCTATAGGCCTCTATGGGGTCCCTGTGGGTCTCTATGTGGTTCTATAGGTCTCTATGGGGTCTATGGGGTCCCTGTGGGTCTCTATGGGGTCCCTATGGGGTTCTATAGGGCTCTATGGGGTCTATGGGGTCCCTGTGGGTCTCTATGTTGTCCCTATGGGGCTCTATAGGGCTCTGTGGGGTCTCTTTGGGGTCTCTATGGGGTCCCTGTGGGTCTCTATGGGGTCCCTATGGGGTTCTATAGGGCTCTGTGGGGCTCTATGGGGTCCCTATGGGGGGATATGGGGGCTCTATGGGGTTGGGATATGGGGGGTATGGGTAGAAATGGCATCACAATGCCGTATTGATGACGTCACAATGGGGGCTCATTATGACGTCACAATGGGGCCATTATGACATCACAATGGGGGCCGTTATGACGTCACAATGGGGGCCGTGATGACGTCACAATGGGTTCCCGTGATGACGTCACGCAGGGCGGGATGCTGGCGGTGCGCGAGAACCGTTACATCGTGTTGGCCAAGGACTTTGAGAAGGCCTACAAGAGCGTCATCAGGAAGGACGAGCAGGAGCACGAGTTCTACAAGTGATCTATGGGGAGATGTGGGGCGCTATGGGGCCCTATGGGGTGATATGGGGCACTATGGGGCACTATGGGGTGATATGGGGCGATATGGGGTGATATGGGGCCCTATAGGGTGAGAAGGCCTACAAGAGCGTCATCAGGAAGGACGAGCAGGAGCACGAGTTCTACAAGTGATCTATGGGGAGATGTGGGGTGATATGGGGCGATATGGGGTCATATGGGGCACTATGGGGTCATATGGGGTGATATGGGGCCCTATAGGGTGAGAAGGCCTACAAGAGCGTCATCAGGAAGGACGAGCAGGAGCACGAGTTCTACAAGTGATCTGTGGGGAGATGTGGGGCGCTACAGTGTCCTATGGGGTGATATGGGGTGATATGGGGCCCTATGGGGCTCTATGGGGTAATACAGAGCATGAGTTCTACAAGTGATCTGTGGGGTGATATGGGGTCATATGGGGTCATATGGGGTGATATGGGGTCCTACAGTGTCCTATGGGGCTCTATAGGGCCCTATGGGGCGATATGGGGTGATATGGGGCACTATGGGGCTATATGGGGTGATATGGGGTGATATGGGGCGCTATGGGGTGATATGGGGTGATATGGGGCCCTATAGGGTGAGAAGGCCTACAAGAGCGTCATCAGGAAGGACGAGCAGGAGCACGAGTTCTACAAGTGATCTGTGGGGAGATGTGGGGTGATATGGGGTCATATGGGGCGATATGGGGTGATATGGGGTCCTACAGTGTCCTATGGGGTGATATGGGGCTCTATGGAGTCCTACAGAGCACGAGTTCTACAAGTGATCTGTGGGGCGATGTGGGGCGCTATGGGGTGATATGGGGTCATATGGGGTGATATGGGGTGATATGGGGTGATATGGGGCCCTATAGGGTGAGAAGGCCTACAAGAGCGTCATCAGGAAGGACGAGCAGGAGCACGAGTTCTACAAGTGATCTATGGGGCGATGTGGGGCGATATGGGGCAATATGGGGTCATATGGGGCACTATGGGGTGATATGGGGTGATATGGGGCACTATGGGGTGAGAAGGCCTACAAGAGCGTCATCAGGAAGGACGAGCAGGAGCACGAGTTCTACAAGTGATCTGTGGGGCAATATGGGGTCATATGGGGCACTATGGGGTGATACGGGGTGATATGGGGTGATACGGGGTGATATGGGGTGATATGGGGCCCTATAGGGTGAGAAGGCCTACAAGAGCGTCATCAGGAAGGACGAGCAGGAGCACGAGTTCTACAAGTGATCTGTGGGGCGATGTGGGGCGCTATGGGGCGCTATGGGGTCATATGGGGCCCTATAGGGCTCTATGGGGTGATATGGGGTCATATGGGATCCTACAGTGTCCTATGGGGCTCTATGGGGTAATACAGAGCATGAGTTCTACAAGTGATCTGTGGGGCCCTATGGGGCGCTATGGGGCAATATGGGGTCATATGGGGCGCTATGGGGCGATATGGGGTGATATGGGGTGATATGGGGCCCTATAGGGTGAGAAGGCCTACAAGAGCGTCATCAGGAAGGACGAGCAGGAGCACGAGTTCTACAAGTGATCTGTGGGGCAATGTGGGGCGCTATGGGGTGATATGGGGCACTATGGGGTGATATGGGGTGATATGGGGTGATATGGGGCCCTATAGGGTGAGAAGGCCTACAAGAGCGTCATCAGGAAGGACGAGCAGGAGCACGAGTTCTACAAGTGATCTATGGGGCGATGTGGGGCGATATGGGGCGATATGGGGTCATATGGGGTCATATGGGGCGATATGGGGTCCTACAGTGTCCTATGGGGTGATATGGGGCTCTATGGGGTGATATGGGGTGATATGGGGCCCTACAGCATCCTATGGGGCGATATGGGGTCCTACAGTGTCCTATAGGGCTCTATGGGGTGATATGGGGCCCTATAGGGTGATATGGGGTGATACAGGGCCCTATAGGGCTCTATGGGGTCCTACAGTGTCCTATGGGGCGATATGGGGTGATACAGTGTCCTATGGGGCTCTATGGGGTGATATGGGGTCCTACAGTGTCCTATAGGGCTCTATGGGGCGCTGTGGGGTGATATGGGACACTGTGGGGCACTATGGGATGATATGGGGTCCTACAGTGTCCTATGGGGTCTCTATGAGGTGATATGAGGTTCTATGGGACACTATGGAGCTCTATGGGGCAATATGGGGCCCTATAGGGCTCTATGGGGTGATGTGGGGCTCTATGGGGCCCTATGGGGTTTGTATGGGGCTCTGTGGGGTCCTACACTGTCCTGTGGGGTGATATGGGGTGGTATGGGGCTCTATGAGGTTCCTATGGGGCTCTATGGGGCCTTACAGTGTTCTATGGGGCTCTATGGGGTGATATGCAGCCCTATGGGGTGATATGGGGTCCTATAGTGTCCTGTGGGGCCCTATGGGGTGATATGGGGTCCTATAGTGTCCTGTGGGGCCCTATGGGGTGATATGGGGCGCTGTGCAGCCCTATGGGGCACTGTGGAGTGGTCCAATAAAGTTCAGCCATTGGCCAGCATTGCTTCAGAGTGGATGGATGGGGAGTTATGGGGTCTGTGGGGTCTATGGGGTCTGTGGGGACACATTGGGGTCTATGGGGTCAATTGGAGTCTATGGGGTCAATGGGGCCATTGGGATCAATAGGGACCCATTAGGGTCTATGGGGTCTATGGGGCCAATGAGGTCATTGGGGTCTATGGGGTCAATTGGAGTCAATGGAGCCTATGGGGTCTATGGGGACAATGGGGTCAATTGGAATCAATGGGGTCTATGGGGTCTATGGGATCTATGGGGTCAATGGGGCCATTGGGATCAATGGGGTCTATGGGGTCAATGGGGTCACATTGGGATCTATGGGGTCAATTGGAATCAATGGGGTCTATGGGGTCAATGGGGTCTGTGGGGTCAATGGAGCCTATGGGGTCAATGGGGACATTGGGGTCAATGGGGTCACACTGGGGTCTATGGGATCAATGGGGCCATTGGGATCAATAGGGACATGTGGGGATCTATGGGGTCAATTGGGGTCAATGGGGTCAATTGGAATCAATGGGGTCTATGGGGTCAATGGGGAAATTGGGGTCTATGGGGTCTGTGGGGACATTGGGATCTATGGGGACCCATTAGGGTCTATGGGGTCTATGGGGCCAGTTGGAGTCAATGGAGCCTATGGGGTCTATGGGATCAATGGGGTCAATTGGAATCAATGGGGTCTATGGGGTCAATGGGGTCATTGGGGTCTATGGGGTTAATTGGAGTCAATGGGGTCTATGGGATCTATGGGGTCACATTGGGATCTATGGGGTCAATTGGAATCAATGGGGTCTATGGGGTCAATGGGGTCTATGGGGTCAATGGGGCCATTGGGATCAATGGGGAGCCATTGGGGTCTATGGGGTCAATTGGAGTCAATGGAGCCTATGGGGTCTATGGGGACAATGGGGTCAATTGGAATCAATGGGGTCAATGGGGCCATTGGGATCAATGGGGTCTATGGGGTCAATGGGGTCACATTGGGATCTATGGGGTCAATTGGAATCAATGGGGTCATATGGGGTCATATGGGATCCTACAGTGTCCTATGGGGCTCTATGGGGCCATATGGGGTGATATGGGGTGAGAAGGCCTACAAGAGCATCATCAGGAAGGACGAGCAGGAGCACGAGTTCTACAAGTGATCTGTGGGGAGATGTGGGGTGATATGGGGTGATATGGGGCACTATAGGGCTCTGTGGGGTGATACGGGGTCATATGGGATCCTACAGTGTCCTATGGGGCTCTATGGGGTAATACAGAGCATGAGTTCTACAAGTGATCTGTGGGGCGATGTGGGACGCTATGGGGCAATATGGGGTCATATGGGGTCCTACAGTGTCCTATGGGGCTCTATGGGGCCCTATGGGGTGATATGGGGCCCTATGGGGTGATATGGGGCACTATGGGGTGATATGGGGTGATATGGGGCCCTATAGGGTGAGAAGGCCTACAAGAGCGTCATCAGGAAGGACGAGCAGGAGCACGAGTTCTACAAGTGATCTATGGGGAGATGTGGGGCGATATGGGGTGATATGGGGTCATATGGGGTGATATGGGGTCATATGGGGTCATATGGGGTGATATGGGGTGATATGGGGCCCTATAGGGTGAGAAGGCCTACAAGAGCGTCATCAGGAAGGACGAGCAGGAGCACGAGTTCTACAAGTGATCTATGGGGAGATGTGGGGCGATATGGGGCGATATGGGGTCATATGGGGCCCTATAGGGTGATATGGGGCCCTACAAGTGATCTGTGGGGCCCTATGGGGTGATATGGGGTGATATGGGGTCCTACAAAGCACGAGTTCTACAAGTGATCTGGGGGGCGATGTGGGGCGATATGGGGCCCTATAGGGCTCTGTGGGGTCCTACAGTGTCCTATGGGGTGATATGGGGTGATATGGGGTCCTACAATGTCCTATGGGGCGATATGGGGCCCTATAGGGCTCTATGGGGTCCTACAGAGCACGAGTTCTACAAGTGATATGGGGGGGGCGATGTGGGGCCCTATGGGGTGATATGGGACTCTATGGGGTGATATGGGGTCATATGGGGTGATATGGGGTCATATGGGATCCTACAGTGTCCTATGGGGCTCTATGGGATAATACAGAGCATGAGTTCTACAAGTGATCTGTGGGGTGATATGGGGTGATATGGGGCCCTATGGGGTGATATGGGGTCATATGGGGTGATACGGGGTCCTACAGTGTCCTATGGGGCTCTATGGGGCCCTATGGGGTGATATGGGGTCATATGGGGTCCTACAGTGTCCTATGGGGCTCTATGGGGCCCTATGGGGTGATATGGGGTGATATGGGGTGATCATATGGGGTGATATGGGGCCCTATAGGGTGAGAAGGCCTACAAGAGCGTCATCAGGAAGGACGAGCAGGAGCACGAGTTCTACAAGTGATCTATGGGGCGCTATGGGGTGATATGGGGTCATATGGGGCACTATGGGGTGATATGGGGTGGTATGGGACTCTATGGGACTCTATGGGATAATACAGAGCATGAGTTCTACAAGTGATCTATGGGGCGCTATGGGGTGATATGGGGTGATATGGGGCACTATGGGGTGATATGGGGTGATATGGGGCCCTATAGGGTGAGAAGGCCTACAAGAGCGTCATCAGGAAGGACGAGCAGGAGCACGAGTTCTACAAGTGATCTATGGGGCGATGTGGGGCGATATGGGGCGATATGGGGTCATATGGGGTCATATGGGGCCCTACAGCATCCTATGGGGCGATATGGGGTCCTACAGTGTCCTATAGGGCTCTATGGGGTGATATGGGGCCCTATAGGGTGATATGGGGTGATACAGGGCCCTATAGGGCTCTATGGGGTCCTACAGTGTCCTATGGGGCGATATGGGGTGATACAGTGTCCTATGGGGCTCTGTGGGGTGATATGGGGTGATATGGGGCCCTATAGGGCTCTGTGGGGTCCTACAGTGTCGTCTGGGGCTCTATGAGATGATATGGGGTTCTATGGGACACTATGGAGCTCTATTGGGCAATATGGGGCCCTATAGGGCTCTATGGGGTGATGTGGGGCTCTATGGGGCCCTATGGGGTTTGTATGGGGCTCTGTGGGGTCCTACACTGTCCTGTGGGGTGATATGGGGTGGTATGGGGCTCTATGAGGTTCCTATGGGGCTCTATGGGGCCTTACAGTGTTCTATGGGGCTCTATGGGGTGATATGCAGCCCTATGGGGTGATATGGGGTCCTATAGTGTCCTGTGGGGCCCTATGGGGTGATATGGGGTCCTATAGTGTCCTATGGGGCTCTATGGGGGGATATGGGGCGCTGTGCAGCCCTATGGGGCACTGTGGAGTGGTCCAATAAAGTTCAGCCATTGGCCAGCATTGCTTCAGAGTGGATGGATGGGGAGTTATGGGGTCTGTGGGGTCTATGGGGTCTGTGGGGACACATTGGGGTCTATGGGGTCAATTGGAGTCTATGGGGTCAATGGGGCCATTGGGATCAATAGGGACCCATTAGGGTCTATGGGGTCTATGGGGCCAATGAGGTCATTGGGGTCTATGGGGTCAATTGGAGTCAATGGAGCCTATGGGGTCTATGGGGACAATGGGGTCAATTGGAATCAATGGGGTCTATGGGGTCTATGGGATCTATGGGGTCAATGGGGCCATTGGGATCAATGGGGTCTATGGGGTCAATGGGGTCACATTGGGATCTATGGGGTCAATTGGAATCAATGGGGTCTATGGGGTCAATGGGGTCTGTGGGGTCAATGGAGCCTATGGGGTCTATGGGGTCATTGGGGTCTATGGGGTCAATTGGAGTCAATGGAGCCTATGGGGTCTATGGGGACAATGGGGTCAATTGGAATCAATGGGGTCTATGGGGTCTGTGGGGTCAATGGGGGCTATGGGGTTAATTGGAATCAATGGGGTCTATGGGGCCATTGGAATCAATGGGGCCATTGGGATCAATGGGGTCAATGGGGTCTATGGGGCCATTGGAATCAATGGGGCCATTGGGATCAATGGGGTCAATGGGGTCTATGGGGCCATTGGAATCAATGGGGCCATTGGGATCAATGGGGTCAATGGGGCCATTGGAATCAATGGGGTCTATGGGGCCATTGGGGTCAATGGGGACACATTAAAGTCTATGGGGACCCATTGGGGTCTATGGGGTGAATGGGGTCCCATTGTGATCTATGGGGTCAGTGAGGACCCATTGGGGTCTATGGTGTCACTCTGGATCCACTTGTGTTCATTGAGCTGCAGATTTGGGGTTTTTTTTGGGGTGATTTTAAGGGATTTTGGGGCATTTCGGCTCCAATCGCCGCCATTTTAAAGGGGCGTGGCCTCGTTTAGCCCCGCCCACAACCCCACACGTGACCGCCGAGCGGATCCGGAAACAGCCGAAGTTCGCTGAAAACCGGAAGTCGGCACCCGAACGACGCTGGGGCATCTTCCGAAGGGACCCGAACGGGAGACGGAAATACCCGAAGGGACACGAAGGGACACGAAGGTGTCCGAACGGACCCGAACTGGACCCGAAGTGTTCCGAAGGGGTCTGCAGTGACCCGAACGTTTCCGAAGGGACCCGAAGAGACCCGAAGTGTTCCGAAGAGACCCGAACTGGACCCGAAGAGACCCGAAGCGCTCTGCGGTCACCCGAACGCGTCCGAACGGACCCGAACTGGACCCGAACCGGACCCGAAGGCCTCCGAACGGACCCGAACTGGACCCGAAGAGTTCCGAAGGGGTCTGCGGTCACCCGAACGCTTCCGATCGGACCCGAAGAGACCCGAAGAGACCCGAAACGCTCTGCAGTGACCCGAACACCTCCGAACGGACCCGAAAATACCCGAACCGGACCCGAACGCTTCCGAACGGACCCGAACTGAACCCGAACCGGACCCGAAGGGGTCTGCAGTGACCCGAACGCGTCCGAACGGACCCGAACAGACCCGAACAGACCCGAACTGGACCCGAAGTGTTCCGAGGGGGCTGCAGTGACCCGAACGGTTCCGAACGGACCCGAAGAGACCCGAAGAGACCCGAAGGGGTCTGTAGTGACCCGAACGCCTCCGAACGGACCCGAACGGACCCGAACCGGATCCGAAGTGTTCCGAAGAGCTCTGAGGTCACCCGAACGCCTCCGAAGGGACCCGAAAGTACCCGAACCGAACCCGAACGCTTCCGAACGGACCCGAACTGAACCCGAAGAGTTCCGAAGGGGTCTGCAGTGACCCGAACGTTTCCGAACGTTTCCGAACGGACCCGAAAGTGCCCGAATCGGACCCGAAGAGACCCGAAACGCTCTAAAGTGACCCGAGCGCCTCCGAACGGACCCGAACCGGACCCGAACGGACCCGAACCGGACCCGAAGAGACCCGAAGCGCTCTGCGGTGACCCGAACGGTTCCGAACGGACCCGAACGGACCCGAAGGCCTCCGAACGGACCCGAAGTGTTCCGAATGGGTCTGCAGTGACCCGAACACCTCCGAACGGACCCGAAGAGACCCGAAAGTGTCCGAACTGGACCCGAAGAGACCCGAAGCGCTCTGCAGTGACCCGAACGCGTCCGAACGGACCCGAACGGACCCGAACCGGACCCGAAGGCCTCCGAACAGACCCGAAGTGTTCCGAAGGGGTCTGCAGTGACCCGAACGCGTCCGAACGGACCCGAACAGACCCGAAAGTACCCGAATCGGACCCGAAGAGTTCCGAAGGGGTCTGCAGTGACCCGAACGCCTCCGAACGGACCCGAAGAGTTCCGAAGAGCTCTGAGGTCACCCGAACGCTTCCGAAGGGACCCGATAGTACCCGAACCGGACCCGAACTGGACCCGAAGTGTTCCGAAGGGGTCTGCAGTGACCCGAACGCTTCCGAACGGACCCGAAGAGACCCGAAGAGACCCGAATCGGACCCGAAGAGACCCGAAGCGCTTTGCGGTCACCCGAACACCTCCGAACGGACCCGAACGGACCCGAACCGGATCCGAAGTGTTCCGAAGAGCTCTGAGGTCACCCGAACGTTGCCGAAGGGACCCGAAGAAACCCGAAGAGACCCGAAGGGGTCTGCAGTGACCCGAACGCCTCCGAACGGACCCGAAGAGTTCCGAAGACACCCGAATCGGACCCGAAGAGACCCGAAACGCTCTGCGGTCACCCGAACGCCTCCGAACGGACCCGAACTGGACCCGAAGTGTTCCGAAGGGGTCTGCAGTGACCCGAACGGTTCCGAACGGACCCGAAGAGACCCGAAGAGTTCCGAAGAGACCCGAAGGGGTCTGCGGTCACCCGAACGCCTCCGGACGGACCCGAACGGACCCGAACCGGACCTGAACTGGACCCGAAGAGACCCGAAGGGGTCTGCAGTGACCCGAACGTTTCCGAACGGACCCGAAGAGCCCTGAAGGGTCCCCACGAAGAGGCCCGAACCGGGCCCGGCCCGTCATGGCCTTTATGGGCCCCGCTCTGCTCCTGCTCGGCCTCTTAATGGGTGAGACCCCCAACCCCCCCCCAAATAACCCCCCCCCCTATTTCGGGACCCCCCCCCATCCCCATAGGAGCCCTTCAAGGACCTCTCAAAGTCGTCCTGTCCCCGCCCCTCCCCCCACTGAACCTTCCAGGACCTTTAAAGAGCTTTTCGGGACCCCCAGAACCATCCCAGGATCCCCCTATAAACCTTCCAGGACCCAAAACCCCTTCAGGACCCCCATAGGAACCTTCAAGGACCTCAAACCTCTTCTGGACCCCCCCCCATTATCCTTACAGGACCCAAAACCCCTTCAGGACCCCCATAGGAACCTTCCAGGACCTTGAATGTCCCCTAGACCCCCCATAAACCTTCCAGGACCCCATAAACCTTCCCAGGACCCCCCCAATTACCCTTCCAGGACCTTGAATGTCCCCTGAACCCCCCTAGAAACCTTCCAGGACCCAAAGCCCCACTTAGGACCCCCATAGGAACCTTCCAGGACCCTAAACCTACCCAGGACCCCCCCATAGACCTTCCAGGACCTTGAATCTCCCCAGGACTTACCCCATTAACATTCCAGGACCTCAGACCTACTAGGACCCCCCCATAAACCTTCCAGGACCCTAAACCTACCCTGGACTCCCCATGAACCTTCCAGGACCTTGAATGTGCCCTGAACCCCCTATAAACCTTCCAGGACCCAAAGCCCCTTCAGGACCCCCATAGGAACCTTCCAGGACCTCAAACCTACCCTGGACCCCCCCCTCCATTATCCTTACAGGACCCAAAGCCCCCCTTAAGACCCCCATAGGAACCTTCCAGGACCTTGAATGTCCCCTAGATCTCCCTGTAAACCTTCCAGGACCCAAAGCCCCCTCAGGGCCCCCCCATAAATCTTCCAGGACCTCAGATCTGCCCAGGACCCCCCATAGACCTTCCAGGACCTTGAATGTCCCCTAGACCCCCCCATGAACCTTCCAGGACCTTAAACCTTCCCAGGACCCCCCCCCATTACCCTTCCAGGACCTTGAATGTCCCCTGAACCCCCCTAGAAACCTTCCAGGACCCAAAGCCCCACTTAGGACCCCTATAGGAACCTTCCAGGACCTCAAACCTACCCAGGACCCCCCCATTATCCTTCCAGGACCTTGAATGTCCCCTGAACCCCCCTGTAAACCTTCCAGGACCCCAATATGAACCTTCCAGGACCTTGAATGTCCCCTAGACCCCCCCATGAAACTTCCAGGACCTTAAACCTTCCCAGGACCCCCCCATTACCCTTCCAGGACCTTGAATATCCCCTAGACCTCCCTATAAACCTTCCAGGACCCAAAGTCCCCTTAAAACCCCCATAGGAATCTTCCAGGACCCAAACCTAGGACCCCCCCCCCATAGGAGCTCTGAAGCTCAGCAGGGTCCGCCCCGTTCAGCCCTTGGATGGGTGACCCCAATGCATCCCTTTCTCTTCCTGTCCCAAATCTTCAATTTTTCACCCCAAATTCCTCAATTTTTGGGGTCCCCCTTTGTGACCCCCTCCCATATTTCCCCATTCATATTTTTGGGGTTAATTTTACGGTTTTTCACCCAATTTTCCCCGTTTTTCACCCAATTTTCCCCTCATAACACTTTAGAAGCTAAGCAGGGTCTGCACCGTTCAGCCCTTGGATGGGTGACCCCAATACATCCCTTTCTCTTCCTGTCCCAAATCTTCTATTTTTCACCCCAAAATCCTCAATTTTAGGGGTCCCCCTTTGTGACCCCCCCCATATTTCCCCATTCATATTTTTGGGGTTAATTTTACGGTTTTTCACCCAATTTTCCCCGTTTTTCACCCAATTTTCCCCTCATAACACTTTAGAAGCTAAGCAGGGTCTGCCCCGTTCAGCCCTTGGATGGGTGACCCCAACCTACCTGAAACATTTAATGTCCCAAATCTTCCATTTTTCACCCCAAAATCCCCAATTTTTGAGGTCCCCCTTTGTCACCCCCCATATTTCCCCATTCATATTTTCGGGCTTAATTTTAGGGTTTTTCACCCAATTTTCTCCCTGTTTTTCACCCAATTTTCCCCCCATAACACTTTAGAAGCTAAGCAGGGTCCACCCCGTTCAGCCCTTGGATGGGTGACCCCAACCTACCTGCAACATTTCATGTCCCAAATCTTCCATTTTTCACCCCAAAATCCCCAATTTTTGACGTCCCCCTTTGTGACACCCCCATATTTCCCCATTCATATTTTTGGGGTTAATTTTACGGTTTTTCACCCAATTTTGCCCGTTTTTCACCCATTTTTCCCCCCTTACCACTTTAGAAGCTAAGCAGGGTCTGCCCCGTTCAGCCCTTGGATGGGTGACCCCAATACATCCCTTTCTCTTCCTGTCCCAAATCTTCAATTTTTCACCCCAAATTCCTCAATTTTAGGGGTCCCCCTTTGTGACCCCCCCCCATATTTCCCCATTCATATTTTCGGGCTTAATTTTAGGGTTTTTCGCCCAATTTTCTGTTTTTCACCCAATTTTCCCCGTTTTTCACCCAATTTTCCCCTCATAACACTTTAGAAGCTAAGCAGGGTCTGCCCCGTTCAGCCCTTGGATGGGTGACCCCAACCTACCTGAAACGTTTAATGTCCCAAATCTTCAATTTTTCACCCCAAATTCCTCAATTTTAGGGGTCCCCCTTTGTGACCCCCCCCATATTTCCCCATTCATATTTTCGGGCTTAATTTTACGGTTTTTCACCCAATTTTCCCCGTTTTTCACCCATTTTTCCCCCCTTACCACTTTAGAAGCTAAGCAGGGTCTGCCCCGTTCAGCCCTTGGATGGGTGACCCCAACCTACCCGCAACATTTAATGTCCCAAATCTTCCATTTTTCACCCCAAAATCCCCAATTTTTGAGGTCCCCCTTTGTGACCCCCCCATATTTCCCCATTCATATTTTTGGGGTTAATTTTACGGTTTTTCACCCAATTTTCCCTGTTTTTCACCCATTTTTCCCATCTTACCACTGTAGAAGCTAAGCAGGGTCCACCCCGTTCAGCCCTTGGATGGGTGACCCCAATACATCCCTTTCTCTTCCTGTCCCAAATCTTCAATTTTTCACCCCAAATTCCTCAATTTTTCGGGTCCCCCTTTGTGACCCCCCCCATATTTCCCCATTCATATTTTTGGGGTTAATTTTATGGTTTTTCGCCCAATTTTCTCCCTGTTTTTCACCCAATTTTCCCCTCATAACACTTTAGAAGCTAAGCAGGGTCTGCCCCGTTCAGCCCTTGGATGGGTGACCCCAACCTACCTGCAACATTTCATGTCCCAAATCTTCAATTTTTCACCCCCAAATCCCCAATTTTTGAGGTCCCCCTTTGTGACCCCCCCCATATTTCCCCATTCATATTTTCGGGCTTAATTTTAGGGTTTTTCACCCAATTTTCTCCCTGTTTTTCACCCAATTTTCCCCTCATAACACTTTAGAAGCTAAGCAGGGTCTGCACCGTTCAACCCTTGGATGGGTGACCTCAACTCACTGCCCTCCCTTCGAATCCCCCCCCAAATCCAACTTTTTCACCCCAAAATTTGGGGGTTTTTTCCCTTAATTCTCTCTCCCTTTCTCCCTATTACAGCTCCGGGGGTCTCGGGGGGTTGCGTGGAGGTGGATTCGGAGACTGAAGCCGTATTGGGAGCCCCATTCAAACTGCTTTGTATCGCCTGTAAGAGACGCAGTGAGACCCCGGCTGAGGCTGAAGGTGAATGGTTCTTCAGGGCCGAGGGAGCCCCCGAGTTCACCAAGGTAGGGGGGGTCTATGGGTCCCTATGGGTCCCTATGGGTCTCTATGGGGATCCTATGGGGTTCTATGGGGTCTCTATGGGTCTCTATGGGTCCCTATGGGTCTCTATGGGGTCTCTATGGGTCTCTGTGGGGTCCCTATGGGCTTCTATGGGGTCTCTATGGGGTTCTATGGGGTCCTATGGGTCTCTATGGGGTCTCTATGGGTCTGTATGGGTCTCTATGGGGTCCCTATGGGTCCCTATGGGTCTCTATGGGGTCCCTATGGGGTTCTATGGAGTCTCTATGGGTCTCTATGGGGTTCTATGGGGTCCCTATGGGTCTCTATGGGTCCCAATGGTTCCCTATGGGTCCCTATGGGTCTCTATGGGGTCTCTATGGGTCTCTATGGGGTCCTATGGGTCCCTATGGGCTTCTATGGGGTCTCTATGGGCTTCTATGGGGTCTCTATGGGGTCCTATGGGTCTCTATGGGGTCCTATGGGTCCCTATGGGCTTCTATGGGGTCCCTATGGGCTTCTATGGGGTCTCTATGGGGTTCTATGAGGTCCCTATCGGCTTCTATGGGGTCTCTATGGGTCTCTATGGGTCTCTATGGGCTTCTGTGGGGTCTCAATGGGTCCCTATGGTCTCCTATGGGTCCCTATGGGGTCTCTATGGGGTCTCTATGGGTCTCTATGGGTCCCTATGGGTCTCTATGGGGTCTCTATGGGTCTCTATGGGGTTCTATGGGGTCCCTATGGGGTCCTATGGGTCCCTATGGGGTCCCTATGGGCTTCTATGTGGTTCTATGGGGTCCCTATGGGCTTCTATGGGGTCTCTATGGGTCCCTATGGGTCCCTATGGGTCTCTATGGGTCTCTATGGGTCCCTATGGGGTCCCTATGGGTCCCTATGGGTCTCTATGGGTCTCTATGGGCTTCTGATGGGGTGGGGGGGTCCCTATGGGTCCCTAAGGGGTCCCTATGGTCTCCTATGGGGTCTCATTGGGCTCTATGGGGTCTCTATGGATCTCTATGGGGTCTTTATGGGACTCTGGGGCTTTATGGGGGCTCTGCGGGGGGCTATGGGGGTCTATGGGGTCTCTATGGGTCCCTATGGGTCTCTATGGGTCTCTATGGGATCCTATGGGGTCTCTATGGGTCTCTATGGGGTTCTATGCTGTCCCTATGGGCTTTGGTTGGGGGGGGGGGACCCTATGGGTCCTTAAGGGGTCCCTATGGGTCCCTATGGGTCTCTATGGGGTCCCTATGGTCTCCTATGGAGTCTCATTGGGCTCTATGGGGTCTCTATGGATCTCTATGGGGTCTTTATGGGTCTCTATGGGGTTCTATGGGGTCCCTATGGGGTCCTATGGGTCCCTATGGGGTCCCTATGGGCTTCTATGTGGTTCTATGGGGTCCCTATGGGCTTCTATGGGGTCTCTATGGGTCCCTATGGGTCCCTATGGGTCTCTATGGGTCTCTATGGGTCCCTATGGGGTCCCTATGGGTCCCTATGGGTCTCTATGGGTCTCTATGGGCTTCTGATGGGGTGGGGGGGTCCCTATGGGTCCCTAAGGGGTCCCTATGGTCTCCTATGGGGTCTCATTGGGCTCTATGGGGTCTCTATGGATCTCTATGGGGTCTTTATGGGACTCTGGGGCTTTATGGGGGCTCTGCGGGGGGCTATGGGGGTCTATGGGGTCTCTATGGGTCCCTATGGGTCTCTATGGGTCTCTATGGGATCCTATGGGGTCTCTATGGGTCTCTATGGGGTTCTATGCTGTCCCTATGGGCTTTGGTTGGGGGGGGGGGACCCTATGGGTCCTTAAGGGGTCCCTATGGGTCCCTATGGGTCTCTATGGGGTCCCTATGGTCTCCTATGGAGTCTCATTGGGCTCTATGGGGTCTCTATGGATCTCTATGGGGTCTTTATGGGACTCTGGGGCTTTATGGGGGCTCTGCGGGGGGCTATGGGGGTCTATGGGGTCCCTATGGGGTCCCTATGGGTCCCTATGGGTCTCTATGGGTCCCTATGGGGTCTCTATGGGGTCTCTATGGGTCTCTATGGGTCCCTATGGGGTCCCTATGGGTCCCTATGGGTCTCTATGGGTCCCTATGGGTCTCTATGGGTCTCTATGTGTCTCTATGGGGTTCTATGGGGTCTCTATGGGGTCCTATGGGGTCCCTATGGGTCTCTATGGGTCTCTATGGGTCTCTATGGGTCCCTATGTATCACTATGGGTCCCACTGTGTCCCAGCCCCACACTTACATGTCTGTGCCCCACAGATCCTCCATTACACAGCCGAGGATGGTGCCTGGGTTGCCCCAGGTCCTTTCCAAGGGCTGTTAACATGGAATGGATCCCGCGGCACTCGGGACATCCAGGACCTGTCCGTGCACCTCTCAGCCGTGGGGCGGCCCCACGCCGGGCTCTACGTGTGTCGGCTGCGGCGTAACCTGACCTTCGAGGGCTACACCTACAGCCTGGCCCGCAACAAGAGCGTCAAGCTGGCCGTGGTGGAAAAAGGTCGCTGTGCCTTTAAGAGAAGGGGGGGGGGGCGGGGCTTAAGGGAGGGGGCGTGGCCTAAGGGAGGGGGGCCGTGGCTTAACGGAGGGGGCGTGGCTTAAGGGAGGGGGCGTGGCTTAAGCAAGAGTGGGCGGGGCTTGAGTAAGGGACGGGGTTTAAGAGGGGGCGGGGCTTTGGGTAAGGGGGCGTGGCTTAAGCAGGAGGGGGCGTGGCCTAAGGGAGAGGGGTGGCTTTGAGTGGGCGGGGCTTGATAGAGTGGGGGCGTGGCTTAAGGGGGGCGTGGTTTGAGTAAGGGGCGGGGCTTTAGAGATTGGGGGCGTGGCTTTGAGTAAAGGTTTGGCTTTTATTAAGGGGCGTGGTTTAAGCAGGAGGGGGCGTGGCTTGAGGGAGGGGCGTGGCTTAAGAGAAGGGGCGTGGCTTACAGGAGGGGCGTGGCTTGAGAGAGTGTGGGCGTGGCTTAAGGGAGGGGAGTGGCCTGTTGCCAGGCAGACTTTGCATTGGGGATGAAGGGGGATTGATATTGGGTGGGGGCGTGGCTTAGAAGATGGGGGCGTGGCTTGAGAGAGTGGGGGCGTGGCTTGAGAAAGGGGGCGTGGCTTAAGCAAGAGAGGGCGGAGCATGAGTAAGGGGCGGTGCTTAAGAGAGGGGGCGTGGCTTTGAGCAAGGGGGCGTGGCTTGACTAAGGGGCGTGGCTTAAGCAGGAGGGGGCGTGGCTTGAGAGAGTGGGGGCGTGGCTTAATGGAGGGGGTGTGGCTCAAGCAAGAGAGGGGCGTGGCTTGAGAGAATGGGGCGTGGCTTGAGAGAGTGGGGCGTGGCTTAAGAGAGTGGGGGCGTGGCTTAATGGAGGGGGCGTGGCCTGTTGCCAGGCAGACTTTGCATTGGGGGTGAAGGGGGGTTGATATTGGGTGGGGGCGTGGCTTAGAAGATGGGGGCAAGGCTTGACTAGGGGGCGTGGCTTAAGCAGGAGGGGGCGTGGCTTAAGAGAGTGGGGGCGTGGCTTAAGGGAGGGGGCGTGGCCTGTTGCCAGGCAGACTTTGCATTGGTGGATTGGGGGGGTGGAGGGGGTTAGTTATTGGGGGCGTGGCCTATTCGATGTGGGCGTGGCTTAAGAGGATGGGCGTGGCTTGCACGAGCGGGGGCGTGGCTTAAGAGAGTGGGGGCATGGCTTAAGGGAGGGGGCGTGGCCTGTTGCCAGGCAGACTTTGCATTGGTGGAGAGTGGGGGGGTTTAGCGGGTGGGGGCGTGGCCTATTCGAGGTGGGCGTGGCTTACACGAGCTGGGGGCGTGGCTTAAGGGAAGGGGCGTGGCCTGTTGCCAGGCAGACTTTGCATTGGTGGAGGGTGGGGGCTTTAGTGGGTGGGGGCGTGGCCTATTCGAGGTGGCTTTCACGAGCTGGGGGCGTGGCTTAAGAGAGTGTGGGCGTGGCTTGAGAGGGGGGCGTGGCTTAAGGGAGGGGGCGTGGCCTGTTGCCAGGCAGACTTTGCATTGGGGATGAAGGGGGATTGTTATTGGGTGGGGGCGTGGCTTAGAAGATGGGGGCGTGGCTTTATCATAGGGGGCGTGGCTTGAGAGAGTGGGGGCGTGGCTTAGACGTGCTGTGGGCGTGGCTTACGGGAGGGGGCGTGGCCTGTTGCCGGGCAGACTTTGCATTGGGGGTGGGTGGGTTAATGGGTGGGGGCGTGGCTTACACAAAGTGGGCGTGGCTTATAGGTGGGCGTGGCTTTGCCTTGGGGGCGTGGCCTGTTGCCAGGCAGACTTTGCCATAGAGATCATGGGGAGGGGTTTAGTGGGTGGGGGCGTGGCTTAGACCAGGTGGGCGTGGCTTAAGGGGAGGGGGCGTGGCCTGTTGCCGGGCAGACTTTGCATTGGTGATTTGGGGGGCCTGGGATATTGGGTAGGGGCGTGGCTTAGACCAGATGGGCGTGGCTTACACGAAGTGGGCGTGGCTTAGAGGATGTGGGCGTGGCCTGTGCCTTGGGGGCGTGGCCTGTTGCCAGGCAGAGTTTGCATTGGGTTAATGGGTGGGGGCGTGGCTTACATGAAGTGGGCGTGGCTTAGCCTTGGGGGCGTGGCCTGTTGCCAGGCAGACTTTGCATTGGTGGATGTGAAGGGTTACTGGGTGGGGGCGTGGCTTAGACGTGCTGTGGGCGTGGCTTAAGGGAGGGGGCGTGGCCTGTTGCCAGGCAGACTTTGCCATAGAGATCAAGGGGAGGGGTTTATTGGGTGGGGGGTCGTGTTTTAGTCAATGGGGGGGGGGTGTTTTTAACCCTCAGAGCGCCGGGACCTGGCCAGCATCGTGTCCGAGGTGCTGATGTACGTCCTGATCGTGCTGCTCACACTGTGGCTGGCGGCTGAGATGCTCTATTGCTACAGGAAGGTGGCGGCTGCGTCAGCACCGCCCCCAGACAGCGCGTGAGTGGATATGGGGGGGGATATGGGGGGATATGGGGAGATATGGGGGGATATGGGGTCCCTATGGGGAGATATGGGGAGATATGGGGGGATATGGGGTCCCTATGGGGAGATATGGGGGGATATGGGGGGATATGGGGTCCCTATGGGGAGATATGGGGGGCCATGGGGCTCAATGGGGGGATATGGGGGGGTTATGGGGGGATATGGGGGGAAATGGGGCTCAATGGGGGGATATGGGGGGCTATGGGGCTCAGTGAGGGGATATGGGGCTCAATGGGGGGTTATGGGGGGGATATGGGGAGTTATGGGGGAGATATGGGGGGTTATGGGGCTCAGTGAGGGGATATGGGGCTCAATGGGGGGTTATGGGGGGGATATGGGGGGATATGGGGGGCTATGGGGCTCAGTGAGGGGATATGGGGCTCAATGGGGGGTTATGGGGGGGATATGGGGGGATATGGGGGCCTATGGGGCTCAGTGAGGGGATATGGGGCTCAATGGGGGGTTATGGGGGGGATATGGGGGGCTATGGGGCTCACTGAGGGGATATGGGGCTCAATGGGGGGTTATGGGGGGGCTATGGGGCTCAGTGAGGGGATATGGGGCTCAATGGGGGGTTATGGGGTCCCTATGGGGCTCAATGGGGGGATATGGGGGGTTATGGGGGGATATAGGGGGGATATGGGGGGTTATGAGGGGGATATGGGGGGATTATGGGGGGATATGGGAGGCTATGGGGCTCAGTGGGGGATGTGGAGGGTTATGGGGGGGATATGGGGGTGTATGAGGGGATCAAACGGGGATATGGGGGGATATTTGGGGGTTAGGAGGGGATATATGGGGCTCAATGGGGGGATATGGGGGTTATGGGGTCCCTATGAGGAGATATGGGGGGTTATGGGGGGATATGGGGAGATATGGGGGGTTATGGGGGGTTATGGGGTCCCTATGGGGCTCAATGGGGGGTTATGGGGGGGATATGGGGCTCAATGGGGGGATATGGGGGGGATATGGGGGGGATATGGGGGTGTATGAGGGGATCAAAGGGGGATAGGGGGGGATATGGGTGGATATGGGGGGATATGGGGTCCCTATGGGGGGATATGGGGGGGTTATGGGGGGGATATGGGGGGATATAGGGTCCCTATGGGGCTCAATGGGGGGATATGGGGTGATACGGGGGGATATGGGGTCCCTATGGGGAGATATGGGGGGTTATGGGGCCCCTATGGGGAGATATGGGGGGATATGGGGTCCCTATGGGGAGATATGGGGGGTTATGGGGCCCCTATGGGGAGATATGGGGGGATATGGGGGGATTTGGGGCTCAATTGGGGGATGTAGGGGGTTATAGGGGGGGTCTGTTTCCCAGCTGACCCCATTGTTCTCCCCAGCTCCGAGTACCTGGCCATCACCGAGAGCAAAGAGAACTGCGCCGCGGTGCAGGTGGCCGAGTAGGGGGCGCCCTATAGACCCTATAGCCCCTATACAACCCTATACAACCCTATACCCCCCCTATAGCCCCTATACAACCCTATACAACCCTATAACCCCCTATACCCCCCTATAGCCCCTATAGCCCCCTATACAATCCTATCCCCTCCCTATACCCCCCCTATAACCCCCTATATCCCCCTATACCCTCCCTATAGCCCTTATAGCCCCCTATAGCCCCCTATACCCCCCTATACCCTTCTATATCCCCCTTATACCCCCCCTATAACACCCTATATCACCCTATACCCCCCTATATCCCCCTATATCCCCTATACCCCAATATACCCCCTATACCCCCCTATATCCCCTATATCCCCTATACCCCCCTGTACCCCCCTATACCCCTCTATACCCTCCTTATACCCTTCTATATCCCCCTATAACCCCTATACCCCCCTATACCCCCCTATATCCCCTATATCCCCTATACCCCCCTATATCCCCCTATATCCCCCTATACCCCCCTATATCCCCTATATCCCCTATATCCCCCTATACCTCCCTATATCCCCTATACCCCCCTATATCCCCTATATCCCCTATACCCCCCTATACCCCCCTCCCATTGCAATAAACCCCCCCCTTATGGGGTTATATGGGGTCTGGGGGCACCCATGGGTGCTCCTATAGGATCTATAGGGTCTGGGGGCACCCATGGGTGCTCCTATAGGATCTATAGGGTCTGGGGGCACCCATGGGTGCTCCTATAGGATCTATAGGGTCTGGAGGCGCCCATGGGTGCTCCTATAGGATCTATAGGGTCTGGGGGCGCCCATGGGTGCTCCTATAGGATCTATAGGGTCTGCGGGCACCCATGGGTGCTCTCATATAGGATTTAGGGGCACCCATAGGTGGTCCCATATAATATATATGGGGTTATAGGGGCACCTATGGGTGCTCCTATGGGATATATGGGGTCTGGGGGCACCTATGGGTGCTTATGTGCAATAAATGGGGTCTGGGGGCTCCCATGGGTGCTCCTATAGGATCTATGGGGTCAGGGTGCTCCTATGGGATCTATAGGATCCATACGGGTGCTCCTATAGGATCTATAGGATCTATAGGATCTATGGGGTCTGGGTGCTCCTATAGGATCTATAGGATCCATATGGGTGCTCCTATAGGATCAATGGGGTCTGGGTGCTCCTATAGGATCAATAGGATCCAATGGCACCCATGGGTGCACCTATAGGATCTATGGGGTCAGGGTGCTCCTATAGGATCTATAGGATCCATATGGGTGCTCCTATAGGATCTATAGGATCCAATGGCACCCATGGGTGTTCCTATAGGATCTATGGGGTCAGGGTGCTCCTATAGGATCTATAGGATCCAATGGCTCCCATAGTTTTCCTATAGGATCAATAGGATCCAATGGCTCCCATGGGTGCTCCTATAGGATCAATGGGGTCAGGGTGCTCCTATAGGATCTATAGGATCCAATAGCTCCCATAGTTTTCCTATAGGATCTATAGGATCCAATGGCTCCCATGGGTACTCCTATAGGATCAATGGGGTCAGGGTGCTCCTATAGGATCTATAGGATCCAGTGGCTCCCATGGGTGCTCCTATAGGATCTATAGGATCCAATGGCACCTATGGGTGTTCCTATAGGATCTATGGGGTCTGGGTGCTCCTATGGGATCTATAGGATCCAATGGCACCCGTAGTTTTCCTATAGGATCTATAGGATCCCATGGTTTCCCTATAGGATCTATAGGATCCAATGGCTCCCATGGTTTCCCTATAGGATCTATAGGATCCAATGGTTTCCCTATAGGATCTATAGGATCCAATGGCACCTATGGGTGTTCCTATAGGATCTATGGGGTCTGGGTGCTCCTATAGGATCTATAGGATCCAATGGCACCCATAGTTTTCCTATAGGATCTATAGGATCCAATGGTGTTCCTATAGGATCTATAGGATCCAATGGTGTTCCTATAGGATCTATAGGATCCAATGGTGTTCCTATAGGATCTATAGGATCCCATGGTTTCCCTATAGGATCTATAGGATCCAATGGCACCCATTATTTCCCTATAGGATCAATAGGATCCAATGGCTCCCATAGTCTTCCTATAGGATCCCATTGTTGAGCCAAAGGGGCGATTGCTGATGAATATTCATGAGTTCTTAATGAGTTTGTTAATTAATTAATGATTAATTATTTATTTCTGCATGGGCCTCTGTTTGATTTATAGGGTTTTATTTATTTTATTTATTTTTGGGGTGAATTTCTGCTTTTTTGGGTCATTTTTTTGGGGGGGGGGATATTAATTAATATGCAAATGAGCACTGCGAATGAATGTGACGCACCAATCAGAGCCGTGGTATGCAAATGAGGCATGGGTTATGCTAATGAGCACGCGCATGACACGGGAGGGTTGGACTGATATGCAAATGAACTGAGAGCCATATGCAAATGAGAGCGATCGTATGCAAATGAGGAGGTCGACATGCAAATGAGGTCGACATGCAAATGAGGTCGACATGCAAATGAGGACGACATGCAAATGAAGGACATGGAATGCAAATGAGAACCGAGCCGCGTGGGAGCGACTGTATGCAAATGAGGAGCTTGACATGCAAATGAGTTTGACATGCAAATGAGACTCGACATGCAAATGAGGGACAAGGCATGCAAATGAGTTGGACATGCAAATGAGGAAGGTGATATGCAAATGAGCACTGAGCACCACTGCAAACGAGCACTTTGTTAATGAGGGAGACTGTGATATGCAAATGAGGACTGCGATATGCAAATGAGGAGTGCGATATGCAAATGAGCCAGCGTGTAAACTGTGCCAAAGGGGGCGGGGCGGTATGCAAATGATATGCAAATAACACAGCGCAAATATATATCTCTATATTTATCACTTGCTGACGAGCTGGGGGCGTGGTTTATGCAAATGAACCGTATGCAAATGAGCTTCAGGGACCTCAGTTTGGGGTCTAAAAATGCCATTTTTGGGTCTATTGTTTTGGGGCTAAAACTGTTATTTTTGGGTTTAAAAATGCCAATTTTGGGTCCATTTTGAGTAAAAATGCCATTTTTGGGTCTGAAAATGCCAATTTTGGTCCATTTTGGGTCTGAAAATCCCATTTTTGGGTCTAAAAATGCCATTTTTGGGGCTGAAAATGCCAATTTTGGGTCCATTTTGGGTCTAAAAATGCCATTTTGGGGTCTAAAAATGTCAATTTTTGGTCCATTTTGGGTCTAAAAATGCCAATTTTGGATCTAAAAATGTCATTTTGGGTCTGAAAATCCCATTTTTGGTGCTGAAAATACCATTTTTGGGTTTAAAAATGCCAATTTTGGGTCCATTTTGGGGTCTAAAAATGCCATTTTTGGGGCTGAAAATGTCAATTTTGGGTCCATTTTGGGGCTAAAAATGCCAATTTTGGGTCTAAAAATGCCATTTTTGGGTCCGTTTTGGGGCTAAAAATACCATTTTGGGGCTGAAAATACCAATTTTGGGTCTGAAAATGCCAATTTTGGTCCATTTTTGGATCTAAAAATGCCATTTTGGGGCTGAAAATGCCAATTTTGGGTCCATTTTGGGTCTAAAAATGCCAATTTTGGGTCCATTTTGGGTCTGAAAATCCCAATTTTGGATCTGAAAATTCCATTTTTGTGGCTGAAAATGCCATTTTTGGGTCTATTTTGAGTCTAAAAATGCCAATTTTGGGGCTGAAAATCCCAATTTTGTGTCCATTTTGGGTCTAAAAATGCCATTTTGGGGTCTGAAAATGCCAATTTTGGGGCTGAAAATACCAATTTTGTGTCCATTTTGGGTCTAAAAATGCCATTTTGGGGTCTGAAATTGCCATTTTTGGGTCTGAAAATGCCAATTTTGGGTCTATTTTGGGTCTAAAAATGCCATTTTGGGTCTGAAAATGCCATTTTTGGGTCTGAAAATCCCAGTTTTGGGTCTATTTTGAGTCTAAAAATGCCAATTTTGGGGCTGAAAATGCCATTTTGGGGGCTGAAAATGCCAATTTTGGGTCTGTTTTGGGTCTAAAAATCCCAATTTTGGGTCTAAAAATGCCATTTTGGGGCTGAAAATACCAATTTTGTGTCCATTTTGGGTCTAAAAGTGCCAATTTTGGGGTCTAAAAATCCCAGTTTTGGGTCTATTTTGAGTCTAAAAATGCCATTTTTGGGTCTGTTTTGAATCTAAAAATGTCATTTTGGGTCTGAAAATCCCATTTTTGGGTCTAAAAATGCCAATTTTGGCTCCATTTTGGGTCTAAAAATGCCATTTTTGGGTCTGAAAATCCCATTGCGCCGCTGTATGCAAACGACATGCAAATTATATGCTGATGATATGCAAACGACATGCAAATTAGAAGAGACGCCCCTCCCCCCTCTCCCGAGCAGTGATGACGTCATCACCCCACCCTTTCCGTCCCAATTTCTGCTTTTTTCCACCCAAAATTGGAAGGAGGAACCAAAAGTGATTCCGGGAGCCGCCCGTTAATGAGCCGCCGTTAATTAACGCCGATTAATTCATTAACGCTAATTAACGATGAGGTGAGAGGGGAGGGGTGGGATAGAGGGTGAGTTTGGGGGCTCGTAGGACTCGTTTTGGGGTGAAAAAAGGCGATTTTGGGGCTTGGGGATGGAAAATGGAAGTTTGGGGAGCTCGTTTTGGGGCTGAAAAAGGTCATTTTGGAGTCGGGAGGGTCCGTTTTGGGGCAAAAAATACTAATTTTAGGGCTGAAAATTGTGATTTTGGGGCTGAAAATTGCGATTTTGGGGCAAAAAATCCCTATTTTGGGGCAAAAATCACGGTTTTAGGGCTGAAAATCACAGTTTGGGGGCTGAAAATCACGGTTTTGGGGCTGAAAATCTCAGTTTTGGGGCTGAAAATTGCGATTTTGGGGCAAAAAATACTAATTTTGGGGCTGAAAATCACGGTTTTGGGGCTGAAAATCTCAGTTTTGGGGCTGAAAATCTCAGTTTTGGGGCAAAAAATTGCAATTTTGGGGCAAAAAATACTAATTTTGGGGCTGAAAATCACAGTTTGGGGGCTGAAAATCACGGTTTTGGGGCAGAAAATGCCAATTTTGGGGCTGAAAATGGCACTTTTGAGGCTGAAAATCTCAGTTTTGGGGCTGAAAATTGCGATTTTGGGGCAAAAAAATCCTATTTTGGGGCTGAAAATCACAGTTTTGGGGCTGAAAATCTCAGTTTTGGGGCTGAAAATCTCAGTTTTGCGGCTGAAAATAGCGATTTTGGGGCAAAAAATCCCGATTTTGGGGCTGAAAATCACAGTTTTGGGGCTGAAAATGCCGATTTTAGGGCTGAAAATGGCACTTCTGGGGCAAAAAATCTCAGTTTTGGGGCTGAAAATGCCGATTTTGGGGCAAAAAATACTAATTTTAGGGCTGAAAATGGCACTTTTGAGGCTGAAAATCTCAGTTTTGGGGCTGAAAATTGCGATTTTGGGGCAAAAAATCCCTATTTTGGGGCTGAAAATTGCGATTTTGAGGCAAAAAATTCCTATTTTGGGGCTGAAAATCTCAGTTTTGGGGCTGAAAATCACGGTTTTGGGGCAGAAAATGCCGATTTGTGGGCTGAAAATGGCACTTTGAGGCTGAAAATCTCAGTTTTGGGGCTGAAAATTGCGATTTTGGGGCAAAAAATCCCGATTTTGGGGCTGAAAATGGCACTTTTGGGGCTGAAAATGCCGATTTTAGGGCTGAAAATGGCACTTTTGGGGCTGAAAATCTCAGTTTTGGGGCTGAAAATTGCGATTTTGGGGCAAAAAATCCCTATTTTGGGGCTGAAAATCTCAGTTTTGGGGCTGAAAATGCCGATTTTGGGGCTGAAAATGGCACTTTGAGGCTGAAAATCTCAGTTTTGGGGCCGAAAATCCCACTTTTGGAGCTCAGGATCTCATTTTTGGGGCTGAAAATGGCAGTTTTGGGGTTGAAAATGGCACTTTTGGGGCTAAAAATAGAACTTTTGGGGCTGAAAATTGCACATTTGGGGCTGAAAATGGCACATTTGGGGCTGAAAAAGGCAGTTTTGGGGGCTGAAAATCACATTTTGGGTCTGAAAATAGCACTTCTGAGGCTGAAAATTGCAATTTGGGGGCTGAAAACGCCATTTTGGGGGCTGGAATGGCACTTTTGGGTCTGAAAATTGAATTTTTGGGGCTGAAAATCCCAGTTTAGGGGCTGAAAATGGCGATTTAGGGGCTGAAAATCCCATTTGGGGTCAGAAAATGCCATTTTGGGGGCTGAAAATGGCACTTTTGGGGCTGAAAATGCCATTTTTGGGACTGAAAATGGCATTTTGGGGGCTGAAAATCCCAATTTTGGGGCTGAAAATGGCACTTCTGAGGCTGAAAATTGCAATTTTGGGGCTGAAATGGCACTTTTGGGGTTGGAAAATGCCATTTTGGGGGCTGAAAATGGCTCTTTTGGGGCTGAAAATCCCAATTTTAGGGCTGAAAATGGCAGTTTTGGGGCTGAAAATCCCATTTGGGGCTGAAAATCCCATTTTGAGGCTGAAAATGGCACTTTTGGGGTTGAAAATCCCATTTTGGGGCTGAAAATGGCATTTTTGGGGCTGAAAATGCCACTTTTGGGGCTAAAAATGGCACTTTTTGGGTTGCAAATCCCATTTTGGGGCTGAAAATGGCATTTTTGGGGCTGAAAAAGGCACTTTTGAGGCTGAAAATCCCATTTTTGGGACTGAAAATGGCATTTTGGGGGCTGAAAATGGCTCTTTTTGGGCTGAACATCACATTTTGGGTCTGAAAATTGAATTTTTGGGGCTGAAAATCCCAGTTTTAGGGCTGAAAATGGCACTTTAGGGGCTGAAAATCCCATTTTTGGGGCTCAGAATCTCATTTTTGGGACTGAAAATGGCACTTTGGGGTCGGAAAATGCCATTTTGGGGTCTGAAAATGGCACTTTTGGGTCTGAAAATGGCATTTTTTGGGCTGTGAATCCCACTTTGGGGCTGAAAATGCCACTTTGGGGGCTAAAAATGGCACTTTTTGGGTTGAAAATCCCATTTTTGGGACTGAAAATCCCATTTTTGGGACTGAAAATGGCATTTTGAGGTCGGAAAATGCCATTTTGTGGGCTGAAAATGGCTCTTTTGGGGCTGAAAATCCCAGTTTTAGGGCTGAAAATGGCTCTTTTTGGGCTGAAAATTGCAATTTTGGGTCTGAAAATGGCAGTTTTGGGGCTGTGAATCCCAGTTTTAGGGCTGAAAATGGCACTTTTGGGGCTGAAAATGGCATTTTTGGGGCTGAAAATGGCACTTTTGGGGCTGAAAATGGCACTTTTTGGGTTGAAAATCCCATTTTGGGGCTGAAAATGGCACTTTTGGGGCTGAAAATGGCATTTTTGGGGCTGAAAATCCCATTTTGGGGCTGAAAATGGCACTTTTGGGTCTGAAAATGGCATTTTTGGGGCTGAAAATCCCATTTTGGGGCTGAAAATCCCATTTTGGGGCTGAAAAATGCCACTTTTGGGGCTAAAAATGGCATTTTTGGGGCTGAAAATCCCATTTTGGGGCTGAAAATGCCACTTTTGGGGCTAAAAATGGCACTTTTTGGGTTGAAAATGCCATTTTGGGGGCTGAAAATGCCATTTTGGGGGCTAAAAATGGCACTTTTGGGGGTTGAAAATCCCATTTGGGGCTGAAAATCCCATTTTTGGGGCTGAAAATCCCATTTTGGGGCTGAAAATGGCACTTTTGGGGCTAAAAATGGCATTTTTGGGGCTGTGAATCCCACTTCGGGGATGAAAATGCCACTTTTGGGGCTGAAAATGCCACTTTTGGGGCTAAAAATGGCACTTTTGGGGTTGAAAATCCCATTTTGGGGCTGAAAATGGCACTTTTGAGGCTGATAATCCCAATTTTGGGGCTGAAAATGGCACTTTTGGGTCTGAAAATGGCATTTTTGGGGCTGTGAATCCCACTTTGGGGCTGAAAATGGCACTTTTGGGGCTAAAAATGGCACTTTTGGGGTTGAAAATCTCATTTTGGGGGCTGAAAATGGCATTTTGGGGTCGGAAAATGCCATTTTGGGGCTGAAAATGCCACTTTTGGGGCTAAAAATGGCACTTTTGGGGGTTGAAAATCCCATTTTGGGGCTGAAAATGCCACTTTTGGGGCTAAAAATCCCATTTTTGGGACTGAAAATGGCATTTTGGGGCTGAAAATGGCACTTTTGGGGCTAAAAATGGCACTTTTGGGGGTTGAAAATCCCATTTTGGGGCTGAAAATGCCACTTTTGGGGCTAAAAATGGCACTTTTGGGGCTAAAAATGCCATTTATGGGGCTGAAAATGCCACTTTTGGGGCTAAAAATGGCACTTTTTGGGTTGCAAATCCCATTTTGGGGCTGATAATCCCATTTTTGGGACTGAAAATGCCATTTTGGGGGCTGAAATTGGCTCTTTTTGGGCTGAAAATCCCAGTTTTAGGGCTGAAAATGGCTCTTTTTGGGCTGAAAATGGCTCTTTTTGGGCTGAAAATGGCTCTTTTTGGGCTGAAAATTGCAATTTTGGGTCTTAAAATGGCAGTTTTGGGGCTAAAACTGTCACTTTTGGGGTTGAAAATCCCATTTTGGGGCTGAAAATGTCACTTTTGGGGGCGAGGGTTTCAATTTTGGGGCCCAAATCCCCATTTTGAAGCCCTAAACCCCACATTTATCACTTTGGGGCCCCATTTTGGGCTCAAACTGCCCCACTTTGGGTCCGACTCCATTCCCAAACCGGTTTTGGCTCTTTCCGAACTGGTTTTTAATGGGGCCTCCGCCCTATTTTGGGTTATAATTATGGGCTTTTGGGTCCACCCTGACCCCATTGCGGCTCCTAATGATACGTTTTAGGGTTGAATCATCTCATTTTGGGGTTGAATCAGCGCATTTTGGGGCTTAATAAGGGGCTTTTAGGGCCGGCCCACATCCGGCATCGCACCCTATAAATGGGGGGGGTGGAAGGGGGCGGAGTTTGGGGCGAAAAGTGCTGATTTGGGGCAAAAGAAGGGCGGCGGAATACAGGCAATGAGAGGAAGGGGGAGATGGGGGAATAGGGGGGAAATGGGGTAAAATAGGGGGGAATTGGGCAATTTTGGGGGAAAATGGGGGGAAATGGGGTAAAATAGGGGGAAATTGGGCAATTTTGGGGGGAAATTGGGCAATTTTGCGGGGAAATGGGGTAAAATAGGGGGAAAATGGGACAATTTTGGGGGGAAATGGGGTAAAATAGGGGGAAATGGGGCAATTTTGGGGGAAAATGGGGGGAAACGGGGTAAAATAGGGGGAAATGGGGGCAATTTTGGGGGAAAATGGGGGGAAATGGGGAGAAATTGGGCAATTTTGGGGGGAAATGGGGCAATTTTGGGGGAAAATGGGGTAAAATAGGGAGAAATTGGGCAATTTTGGGGGGAAATGGGGGGAAATGGGGTAAAATAGGGGGAAATTGGGAAAATTTGGGGGGTAATGGGGCAATTTGGGGGGAAATAGGGCAATTTTGGGGGGAAATGGGGGGATTTGGGGGGAAATGGGGGAAATGGGGAGATTTTGGGGGAAATTGGGCAAATTGGGAGGGAAATGGGGTAAAATAGGGGGAAATGGGGCAAGTTTGGGGGGTAATAGGGGGTAAATGGGGGGAAATAGGGCAATTTTGGGGGGAAATGGGGTAATTTGGGGAGGGAATAGGGGGAAATAAGGCAATTTTGGGGGAAAATGGGGGGAAATGGGGTAAAATAGGGGGAAATGGGGCAATTTTGGGGGGGAAATGGGGAGATTTTGGGGGAAATGGGGCAATTTTGGGAGAAATTGGGTAATTTGGGGGGAAATGTGGTAAAATAGGGGGAAATTGGGCAATTTGGGGGGAAATGGGGTAAAATGGGACAATTTTGGGGGGAATTGGGGCAATTTGGGGGGAAATTGGGTAATTTTGGGGGGAAATGGGGTAAAATAGGGGGAAATAGGGGGAATATGGGGGGGAAATGGGGCAATATGGGGAGGAAATGGGGAGATTTGGGGGGAAAATGGGGCAATTTTGGGGGAAAATGGGGGGAAATGGGGGTAAAATAGGGGGAAATTGGGGAAATTTGGGGGGGAATGGGGAGAAATTGGGCAATTTTGGGGGGGAAATGGGGTAATTTGGGGGGAATGGGGCAATATGGGTCAATATGGGGGGATTTGGGGGGAAATAGGGGGAAATGGGGCAATTTTGGGGGGAAATGGGGCAATTTTGGGGGGGAAATGGGGAGATTTGGGGGGAAATTGGGTAATTTTGGGGGGAAATGGGGGAGGAATGGGGTAAAATAGGGGGAAATGCGCAATTTTGGGGGCTAATGGGGGTGAAGTGGGGGGAAATGGGGTAAAATAGGGGGAAATTGGGCAATATGGGGGGATATGGGTGGGGAAATGGGGGAAGTGGGGAGTAATGGGGGGGAAAATAGGGGGAAATGGGGGAATATGGGGGAAATGGGACAATATGGGGGGAAATGGGGTATTTGAGGGGGGAAGTGGGGGGGAAATGGGGTTAAATATGGGGGAAATGGGAGGAAATGGGGCAATTTTGGGGGGAAATGGGGTAATTTGGGGAGGAAATAGGGGGGAAATGTGGGGTAATGGGGGGAAATGGGGTAATTTTGGGGGAAAATGGGGCATTTTGGGGGGAAATGGGGTAATTTGGGGGGAAATGGGGCAATATGGAGGGAAATGGGGTAAAATAGGGGGAAATGGGGCAATTTGGGGGGAAATGGGGTAATTTTGGGGGAAAATGGGGGGAAATAGGGGGGAAATAGGGGGAATATGGGGGGAAATGGGACAATTTGGGGGGGAAATGGGGGGAAATGGGGGGAAATGGGGTATTTGAGAGGGGAAGTGGGGGGAAATGGGGTTAAATATGGGGGAAATGGGAGGAAATGGGGCAATATATGGGGGGAAATGGTGGGAAATGGGGGAATATGGGGGGGAAAATAGGGGGAATGGGGAACTTGGGGGAAATGGGGTAAAATAGGGGGAAATGGGGCAATTTTGGGGAGGAAATTGGTGGATTTGGGGGGGAATGGGGGGAAATGGGGGGAAATGGGGCAACTTTGGGGGGGGAATTGGGGGGATTTGGGGAGTAAATGGGGGGAAATGGGGAGATTTTGGGGGAAATTGGGCAATTTTGGGGGGAAATGGGGTAAAATAGGGGGAAATGGGATAAAATAGGGGGAAATGGGGTAAAATAGGGGGAAATGGGGCAATTTTGGGGGGGGAATGGAGTAAAATAGGGGAAAATGGGGCAATTTGGGGGGAAATGGGGCAGTTTTGGGAGGGAAATTGGGCATTTTGGGGGGGAAATGGGGGAGGAATGGGGTAAAATAGGGTGAAATAGGGCAATTTTGGGGGGAAATGGGGGAATTTGGGGGGAAATGGGGCAATTTTGGGGGGAAATGGGGGGAAATGGGGAGAAATTGGGCAATTTTGGGGGGAAATGGGGTAATTTGGGGAGGAAATGGGGTAAATTTGGGGGGGAAATGGGGTAATATGGGGGCAAATGGGTCAATTTTGGGGGGAAATTGGGCAATTTTGGGGGAAAATGGGGGGAAATGGGGGGAAATGGGGCGATTTAGGGGGGGAAATGGGGGATTTGGGGAGGAAATGGGGGGAAACGGGGTAAAATAGGGGGAAATTGGGCAATTTTGGGGGGAAATGGGGTAAAATAGGGGGAAAATGGGGCAATTTTTGGGGGAAATGGGGTAAAATAGGGGGAAATTGGGCAATTTTGGGGGAAAATGGGGTAAAATAGGGAGAAATAGGGGAAATATGGGGGGAAATGGGGCAATTTTGGGGGAAAATGGGAGGAAATTGGGCAATTTGGGGGGGAAATTGGGCAATTTTGGGGGAAATAAGGGGATATGGGGAGGAAATGGGGGGATTTTGGGGGAAATTGGGCAATATGGGGGGAAATGGGGGGATTTGGGGAGGAAATGGGGGGAAAAGGGGAGATTTGGGGGGAAATGGGGCAATTTTAGGGGAAAATGGGGCAATTTTGGGGGAAATGGGGTAAAATAGGGAGAAATAGGGCAATTCGGGGAGGAAATAGGGAGATTTGGGGGGAAATGGGGCAATTTGGGGGGAAATGGGGTAAATAAGGCAATTTTGGGGGGAAATAGGGGGGAAATGGGGAGAAATTGAGCAATTTTGGGGGGAAATGGGGTAAAATAGGGGGAAATGGGGCGATTTGGGGGAAAATGGGGGGAAATTGGGCAATTTTGGGGGGAAATGGGGTAAAATAGGGAGAAATAGGGGGAATATGGGGGAAATGGGACAATTTGGGGAGGAAATGGGGCAAATTTGGGGGGAAATAGGGGGGAAATGGGGGGAAATAGGGCAATTTTAGGGGGGAAATGGGGGGAAATTGGGCAATTTTGGGGAGAAATTGGGCAATTTGGGGGGAAATGGGGTAATTTTGGGGGGAAATGGGGTAATTTGGGGGGAAAATGGGGGGAAATGGGGTAAATTTGGGGGGGAAATGGGGTAATTTGGGGGGAAATGGGTCAATTTTGGGGGGAAATGGGGTAATTTTGGGCAATTTTGGGGGGAAATGGGCAGTTTAGGGGGAAAATTGGGCAATTTTGGGGGGAAATGGGGGGAAACGGGGTAAAATATGGGGAAATTGGGCAATTTTGGGGGAGAAATGGGGTAAAATAGGGGGAAAATGGGACAATTTTGGGGGAGAAATGGGGGAAATTTGTGGGGGAAATGGGGGGATTTGGGGGGAAATTGGGCAATTTGGGGGGAAATGGGGTAATTTTGGGTGGAAATTGGGCAATTTTGGGGGGGAAATGGGGGGAAATTGGGTAAATAGGGGGAAATTGGGCAATTTTTGGGGGGAATGGGGGAAATTTGTGGGGGAATGGGGGAAATTTGGGGGGAAATGGGGCAATTTGGGGGGAAATGGGGGAGGAATGGGGTAAAATAGGGGGGAATAGGGCAATTTGGGGGGGAAATGGGGTAAATTGTGGGAAAATTGGACAATTTGGGGGAAATTAGGTAATTTTGGGGGGAAATGGGGTAAAATAGGGGGAAAATGGGGCAATTTTGGGGGAAAACGGGGTAAAATAGGGGGAAATGGGGCAATAAGGGGGGTGAAATGGGGCAATTTGGGGGGAAATGTGGTAAAATAGGGAGAAATTGGGCAATTTTGGGGGGAAATGGGGGAATTTGGGGGAATTTGGGCAATTTTGGGGGGAAATGGGGCAATTTTGGGGGGGAAATGGGCAAATTTGGGGGGAAAAGAGTGATTTTGGGGGAAAAGGGGCAATTTTGGGCTCATTTTGGGCCTTTTTGGGTCATTTGGGATCATTATGGGCTCATTTTGGGCTCATTTTGGCTTATTTTGGGTCCTTTTTGGGTCATTTGGGATCATTTTGGGCTCATTTTGGGTCATCTTGTGGGATATTTTGGGCCCTTTTGGGCTCATTTTGGGTCATTTGGGCTCATTTTGGGCTCATTTTGGGCTCATTTTGGGTCTTTTGGGGTCATTTGGGATCATTATGGGCTCATTTTGGGTCATCTTATGGGATATTTTGGGCCCATTTGGGGTCATTTTGGGTCATTTGGGATCATTTTGGGCTCATTTTGGGATCATTTTGGGACTTTTTGGGTCATTTGGGATCATTATGGG
>NW_028188963.1:327756-362010 GCF_054131305.1 Coturnix japonica
GATTTTGGGTCCATAACTGACCCCCCCCCCCATTATATATATATATATATATATATAGGGCTGCGTCCCGGCGCCTCTGATGACGTCACCGATGACGTCATACCGCATCGCCGCCGTGGTCACGTGGCCTCCCCCATCCATCGCCCTCATCGGAGAACCCAAAACGGCGCTTTTTTACCCCAAAAACGACGGCGGGATCAAAGGATGAAAATAGCGATTTTGGGGAGGAATTTGGGGCAAAAATGGGGATTTTGGGGTTAGAAATGGGGATTTTGGTTAAAAATGGAGATTTTTTGGGTTAAAAATAGTGATTTTTGGCAATGGAAATGGGGATTTTGGGGTTAAAAATGGGGATTTTCGTTAAAAATAGCGATTTTTGGCAATGGAAAATGGGGATTTTTGGGTTAAAAATGGGGGATTTTGGTTAAAAATGGCGATTTTTGAGCACGAAGTGGTGGAATTTTTGGGGAAAAATGGGGAGTTTTGGGGTTAGAAATGGGGATTTTCATTAAAAATAGCGATTTTTGGCAATGGAAAATGGGGATTTTGGTTAAAAATGGCGATTTTTGGGTAATAGAAATGGGGATTTTGGTTAAAAATGGCGATTTTTGAGCACGAAGTGGTGGAATTCTGGGGGAAAAATGGGGATTTTGGGTAAAAATGACGATTTTTGGGGTTAGAAATGGGGATTTGGGGTAAAAATGGCAATTTTTGACAATGGAAAATGGGGGATTTTGGTTAAAAATGGGGATTTTGGTGCAAAAATGGCGATTTTTGAGCAATAAAAATGGGGGTTTTGGTTAAAAATGGGGATTTTTGGGGGTTAGAAATGGGGATTTTCGTTAAAAATAGTGATTTTTGGCAATGGAAAATGGGGATTTTGGGTCAAAAATGGCGATTTTTGAGCAATAAAAATGGGGGTTTTGGGTTAAAATGGTGATTTTTGAGAGTGAAAAATGGGGATTTTGGGTCAAAATGGGGATTTTTGACAATGGAAAGTGGGGATTTTCGTTAAAAAATAGTGATTTTTGGCAATGGAAATGGGGATTTGGGGTCAAAATGGCGATTTTTGGGGTTAGAAATGGGGATTTTGGTTAAAATGGTGATTTTTTGGGGTTAGAAATGGGGATTTTTGTTAAAAATAGCGATTTTTGGCAATGGAAAATGGGGGTTTGGGGGTTAAAATGGGGATTTTGGTTAAAAATGGCGATTTTGGGGGTTAGAAATGGGGATTTGGGTCAAAAATGGTGATTTTTGAGCATTAAAAATGGGGGATTTTGGTTTAAAAATGGGGAGTTTTGGGTTAAAAATGGGGAGTTTTGGGTCAAAATGGGATTTTTGGGGTTAGAAATGGGGATTTTCGTTAAAAATAGTGAATTTTGACAATAAAAATGGATATTTGGGGTCAAATGGGGATTTTTGGGGTTAGAAATGGGGATTTTCGTTAAAAATAGTGATTTTTGGCAATGGAAAATGGGGATTTTGGGGTTAAAAATGGGGGTTTCGGGCAAAAATGGTGATTTTTGAGCAATAAAAATGGGGATTTTGGATCAAAAATAGCGATTTTTGAGCAATAAAATGGGGATTTTGGGTTAAAAATGGGGATTTTCGTTAAAAATAGCGATTTTTGGCAATGGAAAATGGGGATTTTTGGGGTTAAAAATGGGGATTTTGGGGCAAAAATGGGGATTTTGAGCAATAAAAATGGGGGTTTTGGATCAAAATGGTGATTTTTGAGAGTGAAAAATGGGGATTTTGGGTCAAAATGAGGATTTTTGACAATGGAAAATGGGGATTTTGGTTAAAAATGGGGATTTTCGTTAAAAAATAGTGATTTTTGGCAATGGAAATGGGGATTTTGGGGTCAAAATGGGGATTTTTTGGGTAATAAAAATGGGGATTTTGGGGTTAAAAATGGGGATTTTCGTTAAAAATAGTGATTTTTGGCAATGGAAAATGGGGATTTGGGGATAAAAATGGGAATTTTGGGGTTAGAAATGGGGATTTTTTGGGGTTAGAAATGGGATTTTGGTTAAAAATGGCGATTTTTGGCAATGGAAATGGGGATTTTGGGGTTAAAAATGGGGATTTTCGTTAAAAATATTGATTTTTGGCAATGGAAAATGGGGATTTTTGGGGTTAAAAATGGGGATTTTGGGGCAAAAATGGGGATTTTTGAGCAATAAAAATGGGGGATTTTGGTTAAAATGGGGATTTTGGGGTTAAAAATGGGGATTTTGGTTAAAAATGGGGATTTTGGGGGTTAGAAATGGGGATTTCGGGCAAAAATTGCGATTTTTGAGCAATAAAAATGGGGATTTTGGTTAAAAATGGGGATTTTCGTTAAAAATAGCGATTTTTGGCAATGGAAAATGGGGATTTTGGGTTAAAAATGGGGATTTTTGGGGTCAAAAATGGGGATTTGGGGCAAAAATGGCGATTTTTGAGCAATAAAAATGGGGATTTTGGGGTTAGAAATGGCGATTTTCGTTAAAAATAGCGATTTTTGGCAATGGAAAATGGGGGTTTGGGGATAAAAATGGCGATTTTGGGGATAGAAATGGGGATTTTCGTTAAAAATAGTGATTTTTGGCAATGGAAATGGGGATTTTGGGTCAAAATGGGATTTTTGGGGTAATAAAAATGGGGATTTTGGGGTTAAAAATGGGGATTTTGGTTAAAATGGTGATTTTTAACAATGGAAAATGGGGGTTTGTGGTCAAAATGGGGATTTTTTGGGGTTAGAAATGGGGATTTTGGGTCAAAATGGTGATTTTTGAGCAATAAAAATGGGGGATTTTGGTTAAAAATGGGGATTTTTGGGGTTAGAAATGGGGATTTTGGGGCAAAAATGGGGATTTTGGGGGGTTAGAAATGGGGATATTCGTTAAAAATAGTGATTTTTGGCAATGGAAATGGGGATTTTGGTTAAAAATGGCGATTTTTGAGCACGAAGTGGTGGAATTTTGGGGGAAAAATGGGGATTTTGATTAAAAATGGCGATTTTGGGGGTTAGAAATGGAGATTTGGGGTAAAAATGACAATTTTTGACAATGGAAAATGGGGGATTTTGGTTAAAAATGGGGATTTTGGGGCAAAAATGGTGATTTTTGAGCAATAAAAATGGGGGTTTTGGTTAAAAATGGGGATTTTTGGGGTTAGAAATGGGGATTTGGGGTAAAAATAGCGACTTTTGTGTAATAAAATAGCGATTTTTGGCAATGGAAAATGGATATTTAGGGTCAAATGGGGATTTTCGGGTAATAAAAATGGGGATTTGGGGCAAAAATGGCGATTTTTGAGCAATAAAAATGGGGGATGTAAAATGGGAATTTTTTGTAAAAAATGGGGATTTTGGGGGGTAAAAAATTGGGATTTTGGTTAAAAATGGGGATTTTTGACATTGGAAAGTGGGGATTTGGGGTCAAAATGGCGACTTGAATTAAAAATGGTGATTTTTGAGAGTGAAAAATGGGAATTTTGGGTCAAAATGGCGATTTTTGACTAATAAAAATGGGGATTTTGGGCAAAACTGGTAGGAAATGTCAATCAGCCCCAAAATTAGTGATTTTCCCCCAAAATTGAGGCTCAAACCCCTAAAATTGACCGTTTTCAGCCCAAAAAATGATCGGAGGCAACAAAATGGTGAAAAAAATGAAGAAAAAAGGTAAAAATGGGGCTTTTTTTAACCAAAATCGCTCGGTTTCACCTTAAAAAAGAAACCAGGCCCCAAAAAGGGGCGGAGCTTAAATCCAAGATGGCGGACGGGGGGGGTCCAAAGTCCAAAATGGCGGCCGGGTATTATGGGATGGAGGGGGATATTATGGGGTGGATGGGGGTATTATGGGATATATGGGGTATTATGGGATGGATGGGACCCCATAGACCCCATAGAGACCCCATAGAACCCCATAGAGAGCCCATAGAGCCCCATAGAGACCCATAGAGACTCATAGAGACCCCATAGAGACCCCATAGAACCCCATAAAGACCCCATAGGGACGCATAGGAATCCATAGAGACCCCATAGAGCCCCATAAAGACCCCATAGGGATTCCATAGAGACCCATTGAGACCCCATAGAACCCCTTTAAGACCCCATAGAGCCCCATAGAGACCCCATAGAACCCCTTTAAGACCCCATAGAGACCCCATAGAGCCCCATAGAGACCCCATAGGACCCCATAGAGACCCCATAGAGACCCCATAGAGCCCCATAAAGACCCCATAGAGACCCCATAGAGCCCCATAGAGACCCCATAGAACCCCATAAAGACCCCATAGAGCCCCATAGAGCCCCATAGAACCCCTTTAAGACCCCATAGACCCCATAGAGACCCATAGAGACTCATAGAGACCCCATAGAACCCCATAGAACCCCATAAAGACCCCATAGAGACCCATAGGGACGCATAGGGATCCATAGAGACCCCATAAAGACCCCATAGGGACCCATAGAGACCCATTGAGACCCCATAGAACCCCTTTAAGACCCCATAGAGCCCCATAGAGACCCATAGAGCCCTATAGAACCCCATAGAGAGCCCATAGGGATCCATAGAGACCCCATAGAGACCCATAAAGACCCCATAGGGACCCATAGAGCCCCATAGAGACCCCATAGAACCTCATAAAGACCCCATAGACCGCATAGAGACCCCATAGGGATCCATAGAGACCCCATAAAGACCCCATAGAACCCCATGAAGACCCCATAGAACCCCATAGAGACCCCATAGAACCCCATAAAGACGTCATAGACCCCATAGAGCCCCATTGAGACGCCATAGAACCCCTTTAAGACCACATAGAGCCCCATAGAGCCCCATAGAACCCCTTTAAGACCCCATAGAGACTCATAGAGACCCCATAGAAACCCCATAGAGACCCCATAGAGACCCCATAGAGCCCCATAAAGACCCCATAGGGACCCATAGAGACCAATTGAGACCCCATAGAACCCCATTGAGACCCCATAGTACCCCTTTAAGACCCCATAGAGACCCCATAGGACCCCATAGAGACCCCATAGAGATCCATAGAGACCCCATAGAGCCCCATAAAGACCCCATAGAGACCCCATAGAGCCCCATAGAGACCCCATAGAACCCCATAAAGACCCCATAGAGCCCCATAGAACCCCTTTAAGACCCTATAGACCCCATAGAGCCCCATAGACACCCCATAGGGACCCCATTAAGACCCCATAGAGCCCCATAGAGACCCCATAGACCCCATAAAGACCCCATAGACTCCATAGAGCCCCATAGAGACCCACAGAGACCCATAGCCCCATAGAACCCCATAGAGCCCCCAAAAGACCCCATAGGGATCCATAGAGACCTCATAGAGCCCCATAGAACCCCATAAAGACCCCATAGACCCCATTGAGACCCATTGAGACTCATAGAGACCCCATAGGGACCCCATAGAGCCCAAAGAGACCCCATAGAGATCCATAGAGACCCCACAGAGCCCCATAGAGACCCCATAGAACCCCTTTAAGACCCCATAGACCCCATTGAGACCCCATAGAGCCCGATAGAACCCCTTTAAGACCCCATAGAGCCCCATAGAGACCCATAGAGACTCATAGAGACCCCATAGAACCCCATAGAACCCCATAAAGACCCCATAGAGACCCATAGGGACTCATAGGGATCCATAGAGACCCCATAGAGCCCCATAAAGACCCCATAGAGACCAATTGAGACCCCATAGAACCCCATAGAGACCCCATAGAACCCCATAGAGACCCCATAGAACCCCATAAAGACCCCATAGAGACCCATAGCCCCCATAGAACCCCATAGAGACCCATAGAGCCCCAAAGAGACCCCATAGAACCCCATAAAGACCCCATAGACCCCATAGAGACCCCATAGGGACGCATAGGGATCCATAGAACCGCATAAAGACCCCATAGACCCCATAAAGCCCCATAGAGACCCATAGGGACCCCATAGAGACCCATAGAGACCCCATAGAACCCCATAGAACCCCATAAAGACTTCATAGAGACCCATAGGAACGCATAGGGATCCATAGAGACCCCATAGAGCCCCATAAAGACCCCATAGAACCCCATAAAGACCCCATAGAGACCCATAGGGACTCATAGGGATCCATAGAGACCCCATAGAGCCCCATAAAGACCCCATAGGGACCCATAGAGACCAATTGAGACCCCATAGAACCCCATTGAGACCCCATAGAACCCCATAGAGACCCCATAGAGACCCATAGAACCCCATAGAGCCCCCAAAAGACCCCATAGGGATCCATAGGGACCCATAGAACCCCATAAAGACCCCATAGAGACCCCATAGAGCCCCATAGCCCCCATAGAGACCCCATAGGGACCCATAGAGCCCCATAGCCCCCATAGAGACCCATAGGGACCCCCTGCCATCCCATAATACCCCATAGTAACCCTCTGCCATGGGATGGATGGGGGGGTATTATGGGATGGATGGGGTTATAATGGGGTATTATGGGATGGCAAGGGGTCCCTATGGGGCTGTATGGGGTCCCTATGGGTCTCTATGGGCCTCTATGGGTCTCTATAGGGCTCTATGGGGTCTCTATGGGGTCTCTATGGGTCTCTATGGGGTCTCTATGGGTCCCTATGGGTCTCTATGGGTCCCTATGGGTCTCTATGGGGTCCCTATGGGTCTCTATGGGTCTCTATGAGATCTCTATGTGTCTCTATGGGTTCCTATGGGTCTCTATGTGTCTCTATGGGGTCCCTATGGGTCTCTATGGGGTCTCTATGGGTCCCTATGGGTCCCTATGGGTATCTATGGGGTCTCTATGGGTCCCTATGGGTCTCTATGGGGTCTCTATGGGTCTCTATGGGGTCTCTATGGGTCACTATGGGTCTCTATAGGGTCCCTATGGGGCTCTATGGGGTCTTTATGGGGTCTCTATGGGGTCCCTATGGGTCTCTATGTGTCTCTATGGGGTCTCTATGGGTCCCTATGGGGTCTCTATGGGTCTCTATAGGGCTCTATGGGTCTCTATGGTTCCCTATGGGTCTCTATAGGGTCCCTATGGGGTCTCTATGTGTCTCTATGGGGTCTTTATGGGGTGTCTATGGGTCTCTATGGGTTTTGTGGGGTATTATGGCGTGTATGGTGGGGTATTATGGGATGGCAGGGGGTTATAATGGGATATTATGGGATGGCAGGGGGTTATAATGGGCTATTATGGGATGGAGGGGGGTTCTTATGGGATGGTGGGGTCCTTTATGGGGTTTATTATGGGATGTAATGGGGTTTATGGCTGGGGATCATTATGGGATGTTCTAATGGGACCTTGTGCCCCACAGCGGCCCCATGGAGGAGGTCGTGGTGCTGACCCGAATCGTCCCGGGGGGACCCGAAAATGGAGCCCCCCATAAACCCAAACGGGGCCTGAGGGGGGAGGCCAAGGCACTGGGGGTGAGTGGGGGCCCTATGGGGATCTATGGGGCTCTATGGGGCTCTATGGGGTCTCTGTGGGTCTCTATGGGGCTCTATGGGGCTCTATGGGGTCTCTGTGGGTCTCTATGGGGCTCTATGGGGTCTCTATGGGTCTCTATGTGGGCTATGGGGGGCTATGGGGGTCTATGGGGTCTCTATGGGGCTCTATGGGGTCTCTATGGGTCTCTATGGGGTCTTTATGGGGCTCTATGGGGTCACTATGGGGCTCTATGGGGTCTCTATGAGGGGCTATGGGGTCTCTATGGGTCTCTATGGGGCTCTATGGGGTCTCTGTGGGTCTCTATGGGTCTCTATGGGGCTCTATGGGGTCTCTATGGGGGGCTATGGGTCTCTATGGCGTCTCTATGGGGTCTCTATGGTGTCTATGGGGTCTCTATGGATCTCTGTGGGGCTCTATGGGGTCTCTATAGGTCTCTATGGGGTCTCTATGGGGCTCTATGGGGGGCTATGGGGCTTTATGGGGCTCTATGGGGTCACTATGGAGCTCTATGGGGGGCTATGGGGTCACTATGGGGCTCTATGGGGGCTATGGGGGTCTATGGGGTGTCTCTGGGGCTCTATGGGGTCTCTATGGGGCTCTGTGGGTCTCTATGGGGTCTCTATGGGGTCTCTGTGTGTCCCTATGGGGTCCCTATGTGTCCCTATGGGTTCTCTATGGGGTCCCTATGTGTCCCTATGGGGTCCCTATGGGGTCTCTATGTGTCCCTATGGGGTCTTTATGGGGTTCTATGGGGTCCCTATGGGGTCTCTATGGGGTCTTTATGGGGTCCCTATGTGTCCCTATGTGGTCTCTATGTGTCCCTATGTGTCCCTATGGGGTCTCTATGTGTCTCTATGGATCCCTATGGGGTCCCTATGGGGTCTATGTGTCCCTATGGGGTCCCTATGGATCCCTATGGGGTCTCTATGTGTCCCTATGGGGTCCCTATGTGTCCCTATGTGTCCCTATGGGGTCTCTATGTGTCCCTATGGGTCTCTATGTGTCCCTATGGGTCCCTATGTGTCCCTATGTGTCCCTATGGGGTCTCTATGGGTCCCTATGTGTCCCTATGGATCCCTATGGGGTCTTTATGGGGTTCTGTGGGGTCTCTATGGGGTCCCTATGGGTCTCTATGGGTCTCTGTGGTGCTCTATGGGTCTCTATGTGTCCCTATGGGGTCTCTATGGGGTCCCTATGTGTCCCTATGGGGTCTCTATGGGTCTCTATGTGTCCCTATGGGGTCTCTATGGGGTCTCTATGTGTTCCTATGGGGTCCCTATGTGTCCCTATGGGTCTCTGTGGGGTTCTATGGGGTCTCTATGGGGTCCCTATGGGTCTCTATGGGTCTCTGTGGTGCTCTATGGGGTCTATGGGGCTCTATGTGTCCCTATGGGGTCTCTATGGGTCTCTATGTGTCCCTATGGGGTCTCTATGGGGTCTCTATGTGTCCCTATGGGGTCTCTATGTGTCCCTATGTGTCCCTATGGGGTCTCTATGTGTCTCTATGGATCCCTATGGGGTCCCTATGGGGTCTATGTGTCCCTATGGGGTCTCTATGTGTCCCTATGGATCCCTATGGTGTCTCTATGGGGTCCCTATGTGTCCCTATGTGTCCCTATGGGGTCTCTATGGGTCCCTATGTGTCCCTATGGGGTCCCTATGTCTCTCTATGGGGTCTCTATGGGTCCCTATGTGTCCCTATGGGGTCCCAATGTGTCCCTATGGGTCTCTATGTGTCCCTATGGGTCCCTATGTGTCCCTATGGGGTCCCTATGAGTCCCTATGGATCCCTATGGGTCCCTATGTGTCCCTATGTGTCCCTATGGGGTCCCTATGGGTCTCTATGGATCCCTATGGGGTCTCTATGGGGTCCCTATGTGTCTCTATGGGGTCTCTATGGGGTCTCTGTGGTGCTCTATGTGTCCCTATGGGGTCCCTATGTGTCCCTATGTCTCTCTATGGGGTCTCTATGGGGTCCCTATGGGTCTCTGTGGTGCTCTATGGGTCCCTATGTGTCCCTATGTGTCCCTATGGGGTCCCTATGGGTCCCTATGTGTCCCTATGTGTCCCTATGGGGTCCCTATGTGTCCCTATGGGGTTCTATGGGGTCTCTATGTGTCCCTATGTGTCCCTATGTGTCCCTATGGGGTCTCTATGTGTCCCTATGTCTCTCTATGGGGTCTCTATGGGGTTCTATGGGGTCCCTATGTGTCCCTATATGTCTCTATGGGTCTCTATGGGGTTCTATGGGGTCTCTATGTGTCCCTATGGGTCCCTATGGGGTTCCTATGTGTCCCTATGTGTCCCTATGGGGTCCCTATGTCTCTCTATGGGGTCTCTATGTGTCCCTATGGGTCCCTATGTCTCTCTATGGGGTCCCTATGTGTCCCTATGTGTCCCTATGTGTCCCTATGTGTCCCTATGGGGTCTCTATGGGTCCCTATGTGTCCCTATGGGGTCCCTATGTCTCTCTATGGGGTCTCTATGTGTCCCTATGGGTCCCTATGGGGTCCCTATGTGTCCCTATGGGGTCTCTATGTGTCCCTATGTGTCTCTATGTGTCCCTATGGGGTCTCTATGTGTCTCTATGGATCCCTATGGGGTCCCTATGGGGTCTATGTGTCCCTATGGGGTCTTTGTGTCCCTATGGGGTCCCTATGGATCCCTATGGTGTCTCTATGGTGTCTCTATGGGGTCCCTATGTGTCCCTATGTGTCCCTATGTGTCTCTATGGGTCTCTATGGGGTCTCTATGTGTCCCTATGGGGTCCCTATGTCTCTCTATGGGGTCTCTATGGGGTCCCTATGGGTCTCTATGGGGTCCCTATGTGTCCCTATGGGGTCTCTATGAGGTCTATGGGGTCCCTATGGTGTCGATGTGTCCCTATGGGGTCTCTATGGGTCCCTATGTGTCCCTATGGGATCCCTATGTCTCTCTATGGGGTCTCTATGTGTCCCTATGTGTCCCTATGGGGTCTCTATGGGTCCCTATGTGTCCCTATGGGGTCCCTATGTCTCTCTATGGGTCCCTATGTGTCCCTATGGGTCTCTATGTGTCCCTATGCGTCCCTATGTGTCTCTATGGGGTCTCTATGGGGTCCCTATGTGTCCCTATGTATCCCTATGTGTCCCTATGGGGTCCCTATGTGTCCCTATGTGTCCCTATGGGGTCCCTATGTGTCCCTATGGGTCCCTATGGGGTTCCTATGTGTCCCTATGTCTCTCTATGTGTCTCTATGGGGTCCCTATGTGTCCCTATGGATCCCTATGGGGTCTCTATGGGGTATCTATAGTGTCCCTATGGATCCCTATGTGTCCCTATGGGGTCTCTATGAGGTCTATGGGGTCCCTATGGGGTTGATGTGTCCCTATGTCTCTCTATGGGGTCTCTACGTGTCCCTATGGATCCCTATGGGATCTCTATGGGGTTCTATGGGGTCTCTATGGGGTCTCTATGTGTCCCTATGGGTCCCTTTGTGTCCCTATGGGGTCTCTATGTGTCCCTATGTGTCCCTATGGATCCCTATGGTGTCTCTATGGGGTCCCTATGTGTCCCTATGTGTCCCTATGGGGTCTCTAAGGGTCCCTATGTGTCCCTATGGGGTCTCTATGGGGTTTTATGGGGTCTCTATGGGGTCCCTATGGGTCTCTATGGGTCCCTATGTGTCCCTATGGGGTCTCTACGTGTCCCTATGGATCCCTATGGGGTCTTTATGGGGTTCTATGGGGTCTATGTGTCCCTATGGGGTCCCTATGTGTCCCTATGGGGTCTCTATGTGTCCCTATGGGGTCTATGTGTCCCTATGGGGTCCCTATGTCTCTCTATGGGTCTCTATGGATCCCTATGTGTCCCTATGTGTCCCTATGTGTCCCTATGGGGTTCTATGTGTCCCTATGTGTCCCTATGGGGTTCTATGTGTCCCTATGTGTCCCTATGGGGTTCTATGTGTCCCTATGGGTCGGTGCCCCCCAGGTGACGCAGCTGGTGCTGGGTGCCCTTCAATCCTCTTTGGGGTCGGCTCTGTTGGCGGCCCTACAGGAACCGCTGAGCGCCCAACTCGGGGTCCCTGTGGGCTCCGGGCTGCTGGTAACTATGGGGTGGATATGGGGTGGGTATGGGGTGGGTATGGGGTATATGGGGTGGTTATGGGGCACCTATAGGGCATATGGGGTGGCTATGGGGTGGTTATGGGGTATATGGGGTGGCTATGGGGTGGGTATGGGGGGCATATGGGGGGGTTATGGGGTATATGGGGTGGTTATGGGGTATATGGGGTGGCTATGGGGTGGTTATGGGGTGATTATGGGGTATATGGGGTGGATATGGGTGGGTATGGGGTGGCTATGGGGTGGGTATGGGGTGGTTATGGGGTATATGGGGTGGGTATGGGGTATATGGGGTGGCTATGGGGCGGGTATGGGGTGGATATGGGGGGGTTATGGGGCGGTTATGGGGTATATGGGGTGGATATGGGGTGGATATGGGGCAGATATGGGGTATATGGGGTGGTTATGGGGTATATGGGGTGGCTATGGGGTGGATATGGGGGGGTTATGGGGAATATGGGGTGGTTATGGGGGGGTTATGGGGTATATGTGGTGGCTATGGGGTATATGGGGTGGTTATGGGGTGGGTATGGGGTATATGGGGTGGTTATGGGGCATATGGGGTGGATATGGGGTGGTTATGGGGGGGTTATGGGGCACATGGGGTGGTTATGGGGCATATAGGGTGGTTATGGGGTATATGGGGTGGCTATGGGGTGGCTATGGGGTATATGGGGTGGCTATGGGGTGGGTATGGGGGGCTTATGGGGGGGTTATGGGGCATATGGGGTATATGGGGTGGTTATGGGGTGGTTATGGGGTATATGGGGTGATTATGGGGTATATGGGGTGGATATGGGATGGTTATGGGGCAGTTATGGGGCACATTGGGCACTTATGGGGCACTTCTGGGCGGTTATGGGGTATATGGGGTGCTTATGGGGTATATGAGGTGGTTATGGGGTGGGTATGGGGTAGATGGGGTATATGGGGTGGTTATGGGGTGGGTATGGGGGGTTATGGGGTGGTTATGGGGTGGTTATGGAGTATATGGGGTGGCTATGGGGTGGTTATGGGGTATATGGGGGGGTTATGGGGTATATGGGGTGGGTATGGGGCACATGGGGTGGTTATGGGGTGGTTATGGGGTGGGTATGGGGTTATGGGGTGGGTATGGGGTTGGTTTTGGGTGGGTATGGGGTGGTTATGGGGTGGTTATGGGGTATATGGGGTGGTTATGGGGTGGTTATGGGGCACATGGGGTGGGTATGGGGCGGTTATGGGGTATATGGGGTGGTTATGGGGTGGTTATGAGGGGGTTATGGGGTGGTTATGGGGCATATGGGGTGGTTATGGGGCACTTATGGGGCGGTTATGGGGTATATGGGGTGGCTATGGGGTGGTTATGGGGTGGTTATGGGGCACATTGGGCACTTATGGGGTGGTTATGGGGCATATGGGTTGGTTATAAGGTGGTTATGGGGTATATGGGGTGGTTATGGGGTATATGGGGTGGTTATGTGGTGGTTATGGGGAGGTTATGGGGCACTTATGGGGTATATGGGGTGGATATGGGGTGGGTATGGGGCAGTTATGGGGTATATGGGGTGGTTATGGGGTATATGGGGGGGTTATGGGGTGGTTATGGGGGGGTTATGGGATATATGGGGTGGATATGGGGTGGTTATGGGGTGGTTATGGGGTATATGGGGTGGTTATGGGGCGGTTATGGGGTATATGGGGTGGCTATGGGGTGGTTATGGGGTATATGGGGGGGGTTATGGGGTATATGGGGTGGTTATGGGGTGGGTATGGGGTGGTTATGGGGTGGTTATGGGGTATATGGGGGGGGTTATGGGGTATATGGGGTGGTTATGGGGTGGTTGTGGGGTATATGGGGTGGTTATGGGGTATATGGGGTGGTTATGGGGTGGGTATGGGGTGGTTATGGGGTGGTTATGGGGTATATGGGGTGGTTATGGGGTATATGGGGTGGTTATGGGGTGGTTATGGGGTATATGGGGTGGTTATGGGGTGGTTATGGGGTATATGGGGTGGTTATGGGGTGGTTATGGGGTATATGGGGTGGTTATGGGGTGGTTATGGGGTATATGGGGTGGTTATGGGGTGGTTATGGGGTGGGCATGGGGTGGTCATGGGGCATTTTGGGTGGCTATGGGGTGGTTTTGGATGGTTATGGGGTGGTTATGGGGCGGTTATGGGGTCTATGGGGTATCTATGGGGTGTCTATGGGGTCGCTATGGGGTCTATGGGGTGTCTATGGGGTCTACGGGGTATCTATGGGGTGTCTATGGGGTCGCTATGGGGTGTCTATGGGGTGGTGTCACCCCACAGGTGATGGTGACGGGGGCGGTGCTGGTGGCTGCGGCTGAGAAGGACGTTGTGGGGCTGGTGAGTGGAATATAGGGGGCTATGGGGTGCTATAGGGTCCCATAGGGTGCTATAGGGTGCTATGGGGGGCTATAGGGTCCCATAGGGTGCTATAGGGTGCTATGGGGGGCTATAGGGTCCCATAGGGTGCTATAGGGTGCTATGGGGGGCTATAGGGTCCCATAGGGTGCTATAGGGTGCTATGGGGGGCTATAGGGTCCCATAGGGTGCTATGGGGGGCTATAGGGTCCCATAGGGTGCTATGGGGGGCTATAGGGGGCTATAGGGTCCCATAGGGTGCTATGGGGGGCTATAGGGGGCTATAGGGTCCCATAGGGTGCTATGGGGGGCTATAGGGTCCCATAGGGTGCTATGGGGGGCTATAGGGTCCCATAGGGTGCTATGGGGGGCTATAGGGGGCTATAGGGTCCCATAGGGTGCTATGGGGGGCTATAGGGGGCTATAGGGTCCCATAGGGTGCTATGGGGGGCTATAGGGGGCTATAGGGTCCCATAGGGTGCTATGGGGGGCTATAGGGGGCTATAGGGTCCCATAGGGTGCTATGGGGGGCTATAGGGGGCTATAGGGTCCCATAGGGTGCTATAGGGGGCTATAGAGTCCCATTGGGTGCTATAGGGTCCCATAGGGTGCTATAGGGGGCTATAGGGGGCTATGGGGTGCCATAGGGGGCCATAGGGTGCTATAGGGTGCTATGGGGGGCTATAGGGTGCCATAGGGTGCTATAGGGTGCCATAGGGTGCCATAGGGTGCTATAGGTGCTATAGGGTTCCATAGGGTGCCATAGGGTTCCATAGGGTGCCATAGGGTGCCATAGGGGGCTATAGCGGGCTATAGGGTGCCATACGGTGCTATAGGGTGCCATAGGGTGCTATAGGGGGCTATAGGGTCCCATAGGGTGCTATAGGGTCCCATAGGGTGCTATGGGGGGCTATAGGGTGCTCTAGGGTCCCATAGGGTGCTATGGGGGGCTATAGGGGGCTATAGGGTCCCATAGGGTGCTATGGGGGGCTATAGGGGGCTATAGGGTCCCATAGGGTGCTATGGGGGGCTGTAGGGTGCTATATGGGGCCATAGGGTGCCATAGGGTGCCATAGGGTGCTATAGGGTGCTATAGGGTGCTCTAGGGTCCCATAGGGTGCTCTAGGGTCCCATAGGGTGCTATAGGGTGCTATAGGGTGCTATAGGGTCCCATAGGGTGCTATAGGGTGCTGTAGGGGGCTATAGGGTCCCATAGGGTGCTATAGGGTGCTGTAGGGTGCTATAGGGTCCCATAGGGTGCTATAGGGTGCTATAGGGTGCTATAGGGTCCCATAGGGTGCTATAGGGTGCTATAGGGGGCTATAGGGGGCCATAGGGTGTTATAGGGTGCCATAGGGTGCTATAGGGTGCTCTAGGGTCCCATAGGGTGCTATAGGGTCCCATAGGGTGCTATAGGGGGCTATAGGGGGCTATAGGGGGCTATAGGGTCCCATTGGGTGCTATGGGGGGCTATAGGGTGCTATATGGGGCCATAGGGTGCCATAGGGTGCCATAGGGGGCTATAGGGTGCCATAGGGTGCCATAGGGGGCTATAGGGTGCTATAGGGTGCCATAGGGGGCTATAGGGGGCCATAGGGTGCTATAGGGTCCCATAGGGGGCTATAGGGTGCCATAGAGTGCTATAGGGTGCATAGGGTGCTATAGGGTCCCATAGGATACCATAGGGTTCCATAGGATGCCCATAGGGTTCCATTGGGTGCCATAGGGTTCCATTGGGTCTCCATAGGGTGGCAATAGGATACCATAGGGTTCCATAGGGTGCCCATAGGATACCATAGGGTGCTATAGGGTTCCATATGGTCCCATTGGGTGCCCATAGGATACCATAGGGTCCCCATAGGATACCATAGGATGCCATAGGATACCATAGGGTTCCATAGGGTACCATAGGGTACCATAGGGTTCCATATGTTCCCATAGGGTGCTTATAGGATACCATAGGATACCATAGGGTGCCCATAGGATACCATAAGATGCCATAGGATACTATAGGGTGCCCATAGGATACCATAGGGTCCCCATAGGATACCATTGGATGCCATATGATACCATAGGGTTCCATAGGGTGCCCATAGGGTTCCATAGGGTACCATACGGTGCCCATAGGGTCCCATTGGGTCCCATAGGGTGCCCATAGGATACCATAGGGTGCCATAGGGGTCCCATAGGGTGCCCATAGGATACCATAGGATACCATAGGGTTCCATAGGGTGCCCATAGGATACCATAGGGTGCTCATAGGATACCATAGGGTGCCATATGGTCCCATTGGGTTCCCATAGGATACCATAGGGTGCCATAGGGTACCATACGGTGCCCATAGGGTCCCATTGGGTTCCCATAGGATACCATAGGGTTCCCATTGGAAGCCATAGGGTGCCCATAGGTTACCATAGGATACCATAGGGTTCCATATGGTCCCATTGGGTTCCCATAGGATACCATAGGATACCATAGGGTACCATAGGGTGCCATAGGGTTCCATAGGGTGCCCATAGGATACCATAGGATACTATAGGGTGCCCATAGGATACCATAGTATCCCATAGGATCCCATAGGGTACCATAGTATTCTATAGGGTATTCCATATGTTCCCATTGGTTCCATAGGCTCGTGCGTCGCTGGCGCTGTCGGTGCTGAGCGCGGTGGTGTCCACGCTGGCGCTGGTTCTCTATGGGGTGCTGCTGCCCCACGGCTGCGTGCGGTGCTGGACCATGGCGCCCTATATGCAGGTATGGGGCTCTATGGGGCTCTATGGGGCTCTATGGGGCTCTATGGGGTGTCTATGGGGCTCTATGGGCCTCTATGGGGCTCTGTGGGTCTCTATGGGTTCCTATGGGTCTCTATGGGTCTCTATGGGGCTCTGTGGGTCTCTATGGGTCTCTATGGGTCTCTATGGGGCTCTGTGGGGGGCTATGGGGGTCTATGGGGTGTCTATGGGGCTCGATGGATCTCTATGGGGTCTCTATGGAGTCTCTGTGGGTCTCTGTGGGTCTATGGGGCTCTATGGGGTCTCTATGGGTCTCTATGAGTCTCTATGGGGCTCTATGGGGCTCTATGGGGTCTCTGTGGGCCTCTATGGGTCTCTATGGGGCTCTATGGGGTCTCTGTGGGGCTCTATGGGGTCTCTGTGGGGCTCTATGGGGTCTCTATGGGGTCTCTATGGGTCTCTATGGGGTGCTGCTGCCCCACGGCTGCGTGCGGTGCTGGACCATGGCGCCCTATATGCAGGTATGGGTCTCTATGGGTCTCTATGGGGCTCTATGGGGCTCTATGGGTCTCTATGGGTCTCTATGGGGCTCTATGGGTCTCTATGGGGTTTCTATGGGGTCTGTATGGGTCTATGGGTCTCTATGTGGTCTCTATGGGTCTCTATGGGTCTTTATGGGGTCTCTATGGGGTCTCTATGGGGCTCTATGGGGTCTCTGTGGGTCTCTATGGGTCTCTATGGGGCTCTGTGGGGTGCTGCTGCCCCACGGCTGCTTGCGGTGCTGGACCGTGGCGCCCTATATGCAGGTCAGGGGGCTCTATGATGGCTCTATGGGGTTCTATGGGTCTCTATGGGGCTCTATGGGGTTCTATGGGTCTCTATGGGGCTCTATGGGTCTCTATGGGGTTTCTATGGGGTCTGTATGGGTCTATGGGTCTCTATGGGGTCTCTATGGGTCTCTATGGGGCTCTATGGGGTGCTGCTGCCCCACGGCTGCGTGCGGTGCTGGACCATGGCGCCCTATATGCAGGTATGGGGCTCTATGGGGCTCTATGGGGCTCTATGGGGCTCTATGGGTCTCTATGGGGCTCTATGGGGTTTCTATGGGTCTCTATGGGTCTCTATGGGGTCTCTATGGGTCTCTATGGGGCTCTATGGGGTGCTGCTGCCCCACGGCTGCGGGCGCTGCTGGACCATGGCGCCCTATATGCAGGTATGGGGGCTCTATGGGGCTCTATGGGGCTCTATGGGGCTCTATGGGTCTCTATGGGGTGTCTATGGGGCTCTATGGGTCTCTATGGGGTTTCTATGGGGTCTGTATGGGTCTATGGGTCTCTTTGGGGTCTCTATGGGTCTCTATGGGGTCTCTATGGGGTGCTGCTGCCCCACGGCTGCGTGCGGTGCTGGACCATGGCGCCCTATATGCAGGTATGGGGCTCTATGGGGCTCTATGGGGTCTCTATAGGTCCCTATGGGTCTCTATGGGGCTCTATGGGGTCTCTGTGGGGCGCTATAGGGTCACTATGTGTCTCTATGGGTCCCTATGTGTCTCTATGGGTCCCTATGTGTCTCTATGGGTCCCTATGGGTCTCTATGGGTCTCTATGTGTCTCTATGTGTCTCTATGGGGTCTCTGTGGGTCTATGGGGTCTCTATGGGGTCTCTATGGATCTCTATGGGTCCCTATGGGGTCCCTATGGGTCTCTATGGGTCCCTATGGGTCCCTATGGGTCTCTATGGGTCCCTATGTGTCTCTATGGGTCTCTATGTGTCCCTATGGGTCTCTATGGGTCTCTATGTGTCCCTATGGGTCTCTATGTGTCCCTATGTGTCCCTATGGGTCTCTATGGGTCTCTATGGATCCCTATGGGTCTCTATGGGTCCCTATGGGTCTCTATGGGTCCCTATGGGTCTCTATGGGTCCCTATGGGTCTCTATGGGTCTCTATGTGTCCCTATGGGTCTCTATGGGTCTCTATGTGTCCCTATGGGTCTCTATGTGTCCCTATGTGTCCCTATGGGTCTCTATGGGGTCTCTATGGATCCCTATGGGTCCCTATGGGTCCCTATGGGTCTCTATGGGTCCCTATGGGTCTCTATGGGTCTCTATGTGTCTCTATGGGTCTCTATGGGTCCCTATGGGGCTCCCCGTTGTTGGGGGCGTGGCCTAACGCTGACGTCATCAGGGGGCGGTGCTTGGAGCTCAAGCTCTTCTCTCATTGGCTACCGCCACGGAGGTGGGGCTGGCGGTGGGCGGGGCCGTAGCGGCCGGAAGAGCCCTGGTGGGGCGGGGCCAAGCGGTGAGCGACCAATGGGGAGCAAGGATTTGGAGTGGGGGGCGGGACTATGCAAATATAACGGACAATGAGGGGCGGGGCTAAGGGAGGGAGGTGCGATGCTATTGGCTGGGGGAGGGGCCATGCAAATAGAACGGACAATGGGGGCGGGGCTATGCAAATTTGACAACGGAGGGGGCGGGGCTACGGGAGCAAGGCGGGATGCTATTGGTCGGGGGGCGGGGCTATGCAAATTTGATAATGGGGGCGGGGCTTCGTGAGAGGAGCGTTTCTATTGGTCGGTGGGCGTGGCTATTGGCTTGGGGCGTGGCTAATAAATGGGGGCGGGGCTAAGGGAGAGGAGCGTTCCTATTGGATGGGAGGTGACAATGGGGGCGGGGCTTTGTGAAGCGGGGGTGTTGATTGGAGGGTTGTTGTATGACGTCATTGACTCCGCCCCCTCCTTGCAGCCATTGGTCCTTTACCAGACGGCTCCGCCCCTCCCCGTGGCCACGCCCACTGAAGGGGCGGGGCCTGACGTGGCTCCGCCCACAGGCAGTGAGTGACCAATAAATGAACCAATCAGCGCTGGCCACGTCTCCGCCTTTTGTCCAATGGGGATGGAGGGGGGGCGGGGCGAGGTCCTAATTAGGGTCCCTATGGGGGGGGGCCATATAAGGGGTCTATATTGGGGTCCTATAGGGGGTCCTATAGGGGGTCCTATATGGGGGTCCTATATGGGGGGTCCTATATGGGGGGTCCTATGGGGGGGTCCTATATGGGGTCCTATATGGGGGGTCCTATATGGGGGGTCCTATATGGGGGGGTCCTATATGGGGTCCTATATGGGGGGTCCTATATAGGGGGTCCTATATGGGGGGTCCTATATGGGGGGTCCTATATGGGGGGTCCTATATAGGGGGTCCTATATGGGGGATCCTATAGGGGGTCCTATATGGGGTTCTATAGGGGTGGGGTCCTATAGGGGGTCCTATATGGGGGATCCTATAGGGGGTCCTATATGGGGTCCTATATGGGGTCCTATATGGGGGGTCCTATATGGGGGGTCCTATAGGGGGTCCATATGGGGGGTCCTATATGGGGGTCCTATATGGGGTCCTATATGGGGGGTCCTATAGGGGGTCCTATATGGGGGTCCTATAGGGGGTCTTATAGGGGGTCCTATATGGGGTCCTATATGGGGACCTATATGGGGGGTCCTATGTGGGGGGGTCCTATATGGGGGGTCCTATATGGGGGGTCCTATAGGGGGTCCTATATGGGGTTCTATAGGGGTGGGGCCCTACATGGGGGTCCTATAGGGGATCCTATATGGGGTCCTATAGGGGATCCTATGGGGATGTCTTATATGGGGGTCCTATAGGGGGTCCTACAGAGGGTCCTATGGGGGTGTCCTATATGGGGGGTCCTATATGGGGGGATCCTATAGGGGGCCCTATATGGGGTCCTATATGGGGACCTATATGGGATGTCCTATATGGGGGGTCCTATATGGGGTCCTATATGGGGGGTCCTATATTGGATCCTATGGGGGGTCCTATATGGGGTCCTATATGGGGCGGGTCCTATATGGGGGGTCCTATATGGGGGGTCCTATATGGGGTCCTATAGGGGGTCCATATGGGGGGTCCTATATGGAGGGTCCTATAGGGGGTCCTATATGGGGTCTTATAGGGGGTCCTATATGGGGATCCTATGGGGGGTCCTATATGGGGGTCCTATATGGGGGATCCTATATGGGATCCTATATGGGGTCCTATATGGGGGGTCCTATAGGGGGTCCTATATGGGGGGATCCTATAGGGGGTCCTATATGGGGGGTCCTATAGGGGGTCCTATATGGGGGGTCCTATAGGGGGGGTCGTATAGGGGGTCCTATATGGGGGGATCCTATAGGGGGTCCTATAGGGGGGTCCTATGGGGGGTCCTATGGGGGGGGTCCTATATGGGGGGTCCTATATGGGGGGTCCTATAGGGGGTCCTATATGGGGGGTCCTATAGGGGGTCCTATAGGGGATCCTATGGGGATGTCTTATATGGGGGTCCTATAGGGGGTCCTATAGTGGGTCCTACAGAGGGTCCTATGGGGGGTCCTATAGGGGGTTCTATAAGAGGGGTCCTATAGGGGGTCCTATATGGGGGGTCCTATATGGGGGGGGTCCTGTAGGGGGTCCTATAGGAGGTCCTATAGGGGTGGGCCTATAGAGGGTCCTATAGAAGGTCCTATAGTGGGTCCTATAGGGGGGGTCCTATGGGGGGGGCGTATATGGGGGGTCCATATTGGGGGTCCATATGGGCGGGTCATATATGGGGTCCTATATGGGGGGTCCTATATGGGGGGTCCTATAGGGGGTCCTATATGAGGGGGTCCTATAGGGGGTCCTATATGGGGGTTCTATATGGGGGGTCCTATATGGGGGGTCCTATAGGGGGGGTCCTATAGGGGGGGTCCTATATGGGGGGGTCCTATATGGGGGGGTCCTATAGGGGGGGTCTATATGGGGGGTCCTATATGGAGGGGTCCTATATGGGGGGGTCCTATGGGGGGGTCTTATAGGGGGGGGTCCTATAGGGGGTGTCCTATATGGGGTCCTATATGGGGGGGTCCTATAGGGGGCCCTATATGGGGTCCTATATGGGGACCTATATGGGATGTCCTATATGGGTGGTCCTATATGGGGTCCTATATGGGGGTCCTATATGGGGGGTCCTATATGGGGGGGTCCTATAGGGGGTCCTATAGGGGGTCCTATGGGGCTCTATGGGGTCCTATGGGGTCCTATAGGGGGTCCTATGGGGTTCTATGGGGTCCTATAGGATCCTGTGGGGCTCTATGGGGTCCTATGGGGCTCTATGGGGTCCTATGGGGCGGTTATGGGGCTCTATGGGGTGGTTATGGGGTTCTATGGGGTCCTATGGGGTCCTATGGGGCAGCTATGGGGTCCTATGGGGTCCTATAGGATCCTATGGGGCAGCTATGGGGTCCTATGGGGTCCTATAGGGTCCTATGGGGCAGCTATGGGGTTCTATGGGGTCCTATAGGATCCTATGGGGCAGCTATGGGGTTCTATGGGGTCCTATAGGGTCCTATGGGGCAGCTATGGGGTCCTATGGGGTCCTATAGGGTCCTATGGGGCAGCTATGGGGTCCTATGGGGTCCTATGGGGTCCTATAGGGCAGCTATGGGGTTCTATGGGGTCCTATAGGATCCTATGGGGCAGCTATGGGGTCCTATGGGGTCCTATAGGATCCTATGGGGCAGCTATGGGGTCCTATGGGGTCCTATAGGATCCTATGGGGTCCTATATGGGGGGGTCCTATATGGGGTCCTATAGGGGGTCCTATGGGAGGGAATCCTATAGAGGTCCCTATAGGGTCCCGGATCACGTGATCGCGTTTACACTTCAGCCCCCCCCCCCCCCAATCACGTGACCCCGCCATTTTCCTCTCCACGTGATCCAACACTTCCGCCTTTCCCCTCATCACGTGATCACTCCACTCCAACATGGCGCGGTTCTGTCCCCGCATCACGTGATCACTCCCCCCCTCCAACATGGCGCGGGCTCTGATCGCGTCGCTCCGCCCTCTCCACGTGACCTCGTTCCTCTCTCCCTATTGGCTCAGAGCTCTTCCCACCCCCCTCCCCCTCCCGTTTCTCCCGGCGTGCATCGCGCGGCGCTCGGAGCTGGGAGAGGAAGTGAGTGGGTTCTATGGGGTCCTATGGGGTCCTATAGGATCCTATGGGGCTCTATGGGGTCCTATGGGGCTCTATGGGGTTCTATGGGGCTCTATGGGGTTCTATGGGGTCCTATGGGGCTCTATAGGATCCTATGGGGCTCTATGGGGTTCTATGGGGTCCTATGGGGCTCTATGGGGTCCTATGGGGTCCTATAGGATCCTATGGGGTCCTATGGGGCAGCTATGGGGCTCTATGGGGTCTTATGGGGTCCTATGGGGTTCTATGGGGTCCTATGGGGTCCTATAGGATCCTATGGGGCTCTATGGGGTCCTATGGGGCTCTATAGGATCCTATGGGGCTCTATGGGGTCCTATGGGGCTCTATAGGATCCTATGGGGCTCTATGGGGTCCTATGGGGCTCTATAGGATCCTATGGGGCTCTATGGGGTCCTATGGGGTCTTATGGGGCAGCTATGGGGCTCTATGGGGTCTTATGGGGTCCGATGGGGTTCTATGAGGCTCTATGGGGTCCTATAGGATCCTATGGGGTTCTATGGGGTCCTATGGGGCTCTATAGGATCCTATGGGGCTCTATGGGGTTCTATGGGGTCCTATAGGATCCTATGGGGTTCTATGGGGTCCTATGGGGTCCTATAGGATCCTATGGGGCTCTATGGGGTCCTATTGGGTCCTATGGGGCTCTATGGGGTCCTATGGGGTCTTATGGGGCTCTATGGGGTCCTATGGGGTCCTATAGGATCCTATGGTGTTCTATAGGGCTCTATGGGGTCCTATAGGATCCTATGGGGTCCTGTGGGGTCCTATAGGATTCTATGGGGTCCTATGGGGTCCTGTGGGGCTCTATGGGGACCTACGGGGTCCTATAGGATCCTATGGGGCTCTATGGGGCTCTATGGGGTTCTATGGGGCTCTATGGGGTCCTATAGGATCCTATGGGGTCCTATGGGGTTCTATGGGGCGGTTATAGGGTTCTATTGGGTCCTATAGGATCCTATGGGGTCTTATGGGGCCCTATAGGGTCCTATGGGGCAGCAGTGGGGCTCTATGGGTTCCTATGGGACGGTTATGGGGCTCTATGGGGTCCTATAGGATCCTATGGGGCTCTATGGGGTCCTATGGGGCTCTATAGGGTCCTATGGGGTTCTATGGGGCAGCTATGTGGTCCTATGGGGCTCTGTGGGGTCCTATGGGGTCCTATAGGATCCTATGGGGTCCTATGGGGCTCTATGGGGTCCTATGGGGTGGCTATGGGGTGGTTATGGGGTGTCTATGGGGCAGTTATGGGGTGTCTATGGGGTGGCTATGGGGTGTCTATGGGATGGTTATGGGGTGTCTATGGAGCAGCTATGGGGTGTCTATGGGGTGGTTATGGGGTGTCTATGGGGCAGTTATGGGGTGTCTATGGGGTGGCTATGGGGTGTCTATGGGATGGTTATGGGGTGTCTATGGAGCAGCTATGGGGTGTCTATGGGGTGGCTATGGGGTGTCTATGGGGTGGTTATGGGGTGTCTATGGGGCACTGATGGTGTTTCTATGGGGCGCCCCATAGGATGAACCTGGAACGTGTTTCCAATGAGGACAAACTGCGGCTGTGTCGGAAGTACTACCTGGGTGAGCCCCATAGCGACCCATAGAGACCCACAGCGACCCATAGAGACCCCATAGAGACCCATAGAGACCCATAGAGACCCCATTGCAACCCTATAGAGACCCATAGAGACCCTATAGAGACCCATAGAGAACCATAGGGATCCATAGAGACCTATAGGGACCCATAGAGACCCTATAGGGACCCATAGAGCCCTAAAGAGACCCCATAGAGACCCATAGGGACCCATAGAGACACATAGAGACCCTATAGGGACCCATAGAGACCCATAGAGACCCATAGACACCCCATAGAGCCCCATAGAGACCCATAGAGACCCATAGCGACCCCATAGAGACCCACAGGAACCCATAGGGACCCATAGAGACCAATAGAGAACCATAGGGACCCATAGAGACCCCATAGAGACCCATAGGGACCCATAGAGACCCATAGGGACCCCATAGAGACCCATAGAGACCTATAGGGACCCATAGAGACCCATAGGGACCCATAGGGACCCATAGAGACCCCAAATCCCCCCATAGCCCCTCCCAGGACCCCCATAACCCCCCATAGCCCCCCCAGGACCCCCATAACCCCCCCCATAACCCCCCCATAGCCCCCCCAGGACCCCCTTAGACCCCCATAATCCCCCCATGGACCCCACAAGGACCCCCATAACTCCCCATAGACCCCCCCCAGGACCCCCATAGACCCCCATAGCCCCCATCCAGGACCCCTATAACCCCCCAAGGACCCTCATAGACCCCCATAATCCCCCCATAGACCCCCATAACCCCCCAGTACGCCCATAGACCCCCATAGCCCCCCCAGGACCCCCATAGACCCCCATAAGCCCCCCCAAAGACCCCCAGGACCCCCATAACTCCCCATAACCCCCCCAGGACCCCAATACTCCCCTATAGCCCCCCCAGAACCCCATAACCACCCCATAACCCCCCCATAGCCCCCCCAAGACCCCCATAGACCCCCATAGAGCCCCCCCAGGACCCCCATAACCCCCCCAGGACCCCCATATTCCCCCCAGGACCCCCATAGACCCCCATAACCCCCCCATAGACCCCCATTACCCCCCCAGGACCCCCATAACTCCCCATAGACCCCCCCAGGACCCCCATAGACCCCCATAAGCCCCCCCCAGGACCCCCATAGACCCCCATACCCCCCCCCAGGACCCCAATAGCCCCCCCATAAGCCCCCCCAGAACCCCATAACCACCCCCATAGCCCCCCCAGGACCCCCATTACCCCCCCAGGACCCCCATAACTCCCCATAGACCCCCCCAGGACCCCCATAGACCCCCATAGCCCCCATCCAGGACCCCCATACCCCCCCCCAGGACCCCCATAGACCCCCATAATCCCCCCCATAGCCCCCCCAGCGCCCCTATAACCCCCCCATAGACCCCCCCAGGACCCCCATAGACCCCCCCCAGGACCCCAATATCCCCCCCATAGCCCCCTCAGGACCCCCATAACTCCCCATAGACCCCCCAAGGACCCTTATAACCCCCCCAGGATCCCCATTACCCCCCCCATAGACCCCCCCAGGAGCCCCAAATCCCCCCATAGACCCCCCCAGGACCCCCATAGACCCCCCCAAAGACCCCCATAACTCCCCATAGACCCCCCAAAGACCCCCATAACTCCCCATAGACCCCCCCAGGACCCCCATAGACCCCCATAAGCCCCCCATAGCCCCCCCAGGACCCCCATAGACCCCCATAATCCCCCCATAGACCCCCATAACTCCCCATAGACCCCCCAAAGACCCCCATAACTCCCCATAGACCCCCCCAGGACCCCCATAGACCCCCATAAGCCCCCCATAGCCCCCCCAGGACCCCCATAGACCCCCATAATCCCCCCATAGACCCCCATAACTCCCCATAGACCCCACCAGGACCCCTATAACTCCCCCAGGATCCCCATTACCCCCCCATAGGCCCCCCCAGGACCCCCAAATCCCCCCAGATCCCCCCAGGACCCCCTTAGACCCCAATAGACCCCCATAGACCCCCATAAGCCCCCCCAAAGACCCTCAGGACCCCCATAGACCCCCATAGCCCCCCCCCAGGACCCCTATAACCCCCCCAGGACCCCCATAACTTCCCATAGACCCCCCCAGGACCCCCATACCCCCCCAGGACCCCCATAGACCCCCATAATCCCCCCATAGCCCCCCCCAGGACCCCAAGACCCCCCTATAAGCCCCCCCCATAACCCCATAACCACCCCATAACCCCCCCAGGTCCCCCATTACTCCCCCATAGCCCCACAGGACCCCCTTAGACCCCCTCAGGACCCCCATAGACCCCCATAAGCCCCCCCAAAGACCCCCAGGACCCCCATAGACTCCCATAGCCCCCCCCCAGGACCCCTATAACCCCCCCAGGACCCCCATAACTCCCCATAGACCCCCCCAGGACCCCCATAGACCCCCATAAGCCCCCCCAAAGACCCCCAGGACCCCCCATAACTCCCCATAGACCCCTCACAGGACCCCCATAGACCCCCATAGCCCTCCCAGGACCCCCATAACCCCCTCCATAACCCCCCCATAGCCCCCCCAGGACCCCCATAGACCCCCATAAGCCCCCCCAAAGACCCCCAGGACCCCCATAACTCCCCATAGACCCCTCACAGGACCCCCATAGACCCCCATAGCCCTCCCAGGACCCCCATAACCCCCTCCATAACCCCCCCATAGCCCCCCCAGGACCCCCATAGACCCCCATAGAGCCCCCCAGGACCCCCATAACTCCCCATAGACCCCCCATAGACCCCCATAGCCCCCATCCAGGACCCCTGTAACCCCCCCAGGACCCCCATTACCCCCCCTAGGACCCCCATAGACCCCCATAACCCCCCCATATCCCCCCCAGGACCCCCTTAGACCCCCATAACCCCCCCCCCAAAGACCCCCCCAGGACCCCCCCCCCCTTTATTAACCTCCCCCCCCCCCAATCCAGGGGGCTTCGCTCTGCTGCCCTTCCTGTGGCTGGTGAACGTGCTGTGGTTCTTCAGGGAGGCTTTTATGGCCCCCCCGTATGGGCAGCAGCCCCTCATCAAGACATGTATGTTGGGGGGGGGGATATGGGGGTCCTGGGGGGGGTTATGGGGGTCCTGGGGGGGCTATGTGAGGCTATAGAGGGTCTATGGGGGAGCTATGGGGGGTTATGGGGGTGTTATGGGGGGCTATGGGGGGATATGAGGGGGATATGGGGGGTTATGGGGGTCCTGGGGGTGGCTATGGGGGGTTATGGGGGTCCTGCAGGGGGTTATAAGGGTCCTGGGGGGGTTGTGGGGGGGTTATGGGGGTCCTGGGGGGGGTTATTAGGGTCCTGGGGGGGATATGGGGGGCTATGGGGGTCCTGGGGGGTGCTATGGGGGGGCTATGGGGGTCCTGGGGGGGTCATCGGGGGGGTTATAGGGGTCCTGGGGGGCCTGGGGGGGTTATGAGGGTCCTGAGGGGGGATTTGGGGGGTCTGTGGGGGGGTTATGGGGGCTATGGGGGTCCTGGGGGGGTCCTGGGAGGGGATTTGAGGGTCTTGGGGGGGGCTATGGGGGTCCTGGGGGGGATATGGGGGGGTTATGGGGGTCCTGGGGGGGCTATGGGGGGTTATGGGGGTCCTGGGGGGGGCTATGGGGGGTTATAGGGGGCTATGGGGATCCTGGGGGGGGCTATGGGGGGTTATGGGAGTCTTGGGGGGGGCTATGGGGGGATATGGGGGGCTATGGGGATCCTGGGGGGGTTATAGAGGGACTATTGGGGGTTATGGGGGTCCTGTGGGGGGCTATGGGGGTCCTGGGGGGGCTATGGGGGGGATATGGGGGTCCTGGGGAGGATATGGGGATCCTGGAGGGGGCTATGGGGGTCCTGGGGGGGGATTTGGGGGTCCTGGGGGGGTTATGGGGGGGATATGGGGGTCCTGGGGGGGATTATGGGGGTCCTGAGGGGGTCCTGGGGGGATATGGGGGGGTTATGGGGGTCCTGAGGGGGCTATGGGGGCTATGGGGGTCCTGGGGGGGCTATGGGGGGGATATGGGGGGTTATGAGGGTCCTGGGGGGGGCTATGGGGGTCTTGGGTGGGCTATGGGGGTCCTGAGGGGGGCTGTGGGGTCCTGGGGGGGATTTTGGGGGTCCTGGGGGGCTATGGGTGGTTATGGGGGTCCTGGGGGGGGATTTGGGGGGTTATGGGGGTCCTGGGGGGGATATGGGGGGTTATGGGGGTCCTGGGGGGGGATTATGGGGGTCCTGGGGGGGCTATGGGGGTCCTGGGGGGGCTATGGGGGTCCTGGGGGGGGCTGTGGGGGGGCTATGGGGCTTATGGGGGTCCTGGGGAGCGATTTGGGGTCCTGGGGGGGCTATGGGGGGCTATAGGGGTCCTGAGGGGGCTATGGGGGGTTATGGGGGTCTATGGGGGGGATTTGGGGTCCTGGGGGGGGCTTACATGGTCCTGGGGGGGGGTTATGGGGGGGCTATGGGGGTCCTGAGGGGGCTATGGGGGTCCTGGGGGGGTTATAAGGGTCCTGAGGGGGCTATGGGGGGTTATGGGGGTCCTGGGGGGGGCTATGGGGGAGTTATGGGGGTCTATGGGGGGGATTTGGGGTCCTGGGGGGGGCTTACATGGTCCTGGGGGGGGGTTATGGGGGGGCTATGGGGGTCCTGGGGGGGGATTTGGGAGTCCTGGGGGGGGCTATGGGGGTCTATGGGGGGCTTATGGGGGTCCTGGGGGGGGCTATGGGGGGCTATGGGGGGTTATGGGGGTCCTGGGGGGGGATTATGGGGGTCCTGAGGGGGCTATGGGGGTCCTGAGGGGGCTATGGGGATCTTGGGGGGGCTATGGGGGTCCTGGGGGGGGTTATAGGGGTCCTGGGGGGGGCTATGGGGGTCTATGGGGGTCCTGAGGGGGCTATGGGGGTCCTGGGAGGGATATGGGGGTCCTGGGCGGGTCTATGGGGGTCCTGGAGGGGGCTATGGGAGGATATGGGGGGCTATGGGGATCCTGGGGGGGGCTATGCGGGGTTATGGGGGTCTTGGGGGGGGCTATGGGGGGATTATGGGGGGATTTGGAGGGCTATAGAGGGTCTATGGAGGGGCTATGGGGGTCCTGGGGGGGGCTATGGGGGGCTATGGGGGTCCTGGGGGGGGTTATAAGGGTCCTGAGGGGGCTATGGGGGGTTATGGGGGTCCTGGGGGGGGGTATGGGGGAGTTATGGGGGTCTATGGGGGGGATTTGGGGGTCCTGAGGGGGCTATGGGGATCCTGGGGGGGCTATGGGGGTCCTGGGGAGCGATTTGGGGTCCTGGGGGGGGCTATGGGGGGCTATAGGGGTTCTGAGGGGGATATGGGGGGTTATGGGGATCCTGGGGGGGGCTATGGGGGAGTTATGGGGGTCTATGGGGGGGATTTGGGGTCCTGGGGGGGGCTTACGTGGTCCTGGGGGGGGGTTATGGGGGGGCTATGGGGGTCCTGAGGGGCTATGGGGGTCCTGGGGGGGGATTTGGGAGTCCTGGAGGGGGCTATGGGGGGCTATGGGGGTCCTGGAGGGGTAATGGGGGTCCTGGGGGGCTATGGGGGTCTATGGGGGGCTTATGGGGGTCCTGGGGGGTTATGGGGGCTATGGGGGTCCTGGGGTTGTTATAGGGGTCCTGGGGGGGCTATGGGGGGTTATGGAGGGGGATTTGGGGTTATGGGGGTCCTGGTGGGGCTATGGGGGGTTATAGGGGTCCTGGGGGGGCTATGGAGGGCTATGGGGGGGGTTATGGGGGTCCTGGGGGGGTCCTAGGGGGGGTTATGGGGTTCCTGGGGGGGGTCCTGGGGGGGATTTGGGGATCCTGGGGAGGGGCTATGGGGGTCCTGGAGGGGTAATGGGGGTCCTGGGGGGCTATGGGGGTCTATGGGGGGGCTTATGGGGGTCCTGGGGGGGTTATGGGGGGCTATAGAGTGTCTATGGGAGGGTTATGGGGGTCCTGAGGGGGGATTTGGGGGTCCTGGGGGGGTTATGGGGGGGTTATGGGGGGTCCTGGGGGGGTTATAAGGGTCCTGGGGGGGTCCTAGGGGGGGTTATGGGGTTCCTGGGGGGGTCCTGGGGGGGCTATGGGGGGTTATGGGGGTCCTGGGGGGGTCTATGGGGGGCTGTGGGCGTCCTGGGGGGGGTTATAAGGGTCCTGAGGGGGCTATGGGGGGTTATGGGGGTCCTGGGGGGGGCTATGGGGGAGTTATGGGGGTCTATGGGGGGATTTGGGGTCCTGGGGGGGGCTTACATGGTCCTGGGGGGGGTTATGGGGGGCTATGGGGGTCCTGATGGGGCTATGGGGGTCCTGGGGGGGGATTTGGGAGTCCTGGGGGGCGCTATGGGGGGCTATGGGGGTCCTGGAGGGGTAATGGGGGTCCTGGGGGGGCTATGGGGGTCTATGGGGGGCTTATGAAGGTCCTGGGGGGGGATTATGGGGGTCCTGAGGGGGCTATGGGGGTCCTGGGGGGGCTATGGGGCTTATGGGGGTCCTGGGGAGCGATTTGGAGTCCTGGGGGGGGCTATGGGGGGCTATAGGGGTCCTGAGGGGGATATGGGGGGTTATGGGGGTCCTGGGGGGGGCTATGGGGGGTTATGGGGGTCTATGGGGGGGATTTGGGGTCCTGGGGGGGGCTTACATGGTCCTGGGGGGGGTTATGGGGGGATTATGGGGGTCCTGGGGGGGGTTATAGGGGTGCTGGGGGGGGGCTATGGGGCATTATGGGGGTCCTGAAGGGGTTATAGGGGGACTATTGGGGGTTATGGGGGGCCTGGGAGGGGCTATGGGGGGTTATGGGGGGGCTATAGGGGGTTATGGGGGTCCTGGAGGGGATTTGGGGGGGTTATGGGGGTCCTGAGGGGCCTATGTGAGGCTATAGAGGGTCTATGGGGGGGGCTATGGGGGGATATGAGGGGGATATGGGGGGTTATGGGTGTCCTGGGGGGGGCTATAGGGGCTATGGGGGTCCTGGGGGGATTTGGGGGGGTTATAGGGGTCCTGAGGGGGGCTATAGGGGGGTTATGGGGGCATTTGGGGGTCCTGGGGGGGGATTTGGGGGGGTTATGGGGGTTTTAGGGGGCTTATAGGGGGATTTATGGGGGTCCTGGGGGGGCTATGGGGGTCCTGGGGGGGCTATGGGGATCCTGGAGGGGGCTATGGGGGTCCTAGGAGGGGCTATGGGGGTCCTGGGAGGGCTATGGGGTCCTGGGGGGGATATGGGGGAGTTATGGGGGTCCTGGGGGGGGATTATAGGGGGGTATTGGGGTCCTGGGGGGTTATGGGGGGGTATTGGGGGGATTTGGGGGGGTTATGGGGGTCCTGGGGGGGTCTATGGGGGGGTTTTAGGGGTACTTGGGGGTCCTGGGGGGGCTATGGGGTGGTTATGGGGTTCTGGGCGGGTCTATGGGGGTCCTGGGGGGGGCTATGGGGGATTTATGGGGGTCCTGGCGGGGGCTATGGGGGGTTATGGGGGTCCTGGGGGAGATTTGGGGGGGATTTGGGGTCCTGGGGGGGGTTATAGGGGTCCTGAGGGGGCTAAGGGGGGTTTATGGGGGTCCTGGGGGGGTCTATGGGGGGGTTTTAGGGGTACTTGGGGGTCCTGGGAGGGTTATGGGGTGGTTATGGGGTTCTGGGGGGGGGGGTTATAGGGGTCCTGAGGGGGTCCTGGGGGGTCTATGGGGGTCCTGGGGGGGGCTATGGGGGGTTATGGGGATCCTGGGGGGGTTATGGGGGTCCTGGGGGTCTATGGGGGTCCTGGGGGGGGATTTGGGGGGGTATGGGGGTCCTGGGGGGGTTATGGGGGTCCTGGGGGAGCTATGGGTGGTTATGGGGGTCCTGGGGGGGGATTTGGGGGTGGTATGGGGGGCTATGGGGGATTTATGGGGGTCCTGGGGGGGGCTATGTGGGGTTATGGGGGTCCTGGGGGAGATTTGGGGGGGATTTGGGGTCCTGGGGGGGGTTATAGGGGTCCTGAGGGGGCTAAGGGGGGGTTTATGGGGGTCTATGTGGGTCCTGGGGGGTCTATGGGGGGGTTTATGGGGGTCTATGGGGGTCCTGGGAGGGTTATGGGGTGGTTATGGGGTTCTGGGGGGGGGGGTTATAGGGGTCCTGAGGGGGTCCTGGGGGGTCTATGGGGGTCCTGGGGGGGGCTATGGGGGGTTATGGGGATCCTGGGGGGGTTATGGGGGTCCTGGGGGAGGTTTGGGGGTCCTGGGGGTCTATGGGGGTCCTGGGGGGGGCTATGGGGGGCTATGGAGGTCCTGGGGGGGGGCTATGGGGGGTTATGGGGGTCATGGGGGGGGCTATGGGGGTCTTGGGTGGGCTATGGGGGTCCTGAGGGGGCTATGGGGGTCCTGGGGGGGATTTGGGGGTCCTGGGGGGGCTATGGGTGGTTATGGGGGTCCTGGGGGGGGATTTGGGGGTGGTATGGGGGGCTATGGGGGTCCTGGGGGGGTCTATGGGGGTCCTGGGGGGGGTTATAGGGGTCCTGGGGGGGGCTATGGGGGGTCTATGGGGGTCCTGAGGGGGCTATGGGGGTCCTGGGAGGGATATGGGGGTCCTGGGGGGGCTATGGGGGATTTATGGGGGTCCTGAGGGGGATATGGGGGGTTATGGGGGTCCTGGGTGGGATATGGGGGGTCTCCATGGGATCTGTGGGTCCTTATAGGGTCTCTATGGGTTTTATGGGGTTTCAATGGGATCTATGGGGTCTCTATGGGATCTGTGGGGTCTCATAGGGTCTCTATGGGATCTATGGGGTCTCTATGGTATCTATGGGTTTCTATGGGATTTCTGGGTTCTTATAGGGTCTCTATGGGATCTGTGGGGTCTCTATGTATCTCTATGGGATCTATAGGTCCTTATAGGGTCTCTATGGGATCTATGGGATCTGTGGGGTCTCTATGTATCTCTATGGGATCTATAGGTCCTTATAGGGTCTCTATGGGATCCAAGGAGTCTGTATGGGATCTATGGGGTTTCTATAGTCTCTATGGGATCTATGGGTCCTTATGGGGTCTCTATGGGTTTTATGGGGTCTCTATGGGATCTCTGTGTATCTCTATGGGATCTATGGGGTCTCTATGTATCTCTATAGGATCTATAGGGTCTCTATAGGATCTATGGGTCCCCCTAACCCCATATATTTCCCCATTGCAGACGTTCGCCGCTCTCTGCTGGGTGTGTGTGTGTGGGGCTGCTATTGGGGTCTATGGGGTCTCTATGGGATCTATGGGGTCTCTATGGGATCTATGGGGTCTCTATGGGATCTATGGGGTCTCTATGGGATCTATGGGGTTTCTATGTATCTCTATGGGATCTATGGGGTCTCTATGGGATCTATGGGGTCTCTATAGGATCTATGGGGTCTCTATGTATCTCTATGGGATCTATGTGGTCTCTATGTATCTCTATGGGATCTATGGGGTCTCTATGTATCTCTATAGGATCTATGGGGTCTCTATGTATCTCTATGGGATCTATGGGGTCTCTATGTATCTCTATAGGATCTATGGGGTCTCTATGTATCTCTATAGGATCTATGGGGTCTCTATGTATCTCTATGGGATCTATGTGGTCTCTATGTATCTCTATGGGATCTATGGGGTTTCTATGTATCTCTATGGGATCTATGGGGTCTCTATGTGATCTATGGGGTCTCTATGGGTCTCTATGGGATCTATGGGGTCTCTGTATCTCTATGGGATCTATGGGGTCTCTATGGGTCTCTATGGGATCTATGGGGTCTCTATGGGTCTCTATGGGATCTATGGGGTCTCTATGGGTCTCTATGGGATCTATGGGGTCTCTATGGGATCTATGGGGCCTCTGTGTATCTCTATGGGATCTATGGGGTTTTTATAGGATCTATGGGGTTTCTATGGGATCTATGGGGTCTCTATGTATCTCTATGGGATCTATGGGGTTTCTATGGGATCTATGGGGTCTCTATGTGTCT